>NW_026045874.1:1904134-1991634 GCF_023898315.1 Schistocerca nitens
ATTACGCCGAGTATTCTTCCGCGCTTGCTTGAATCTAACTGGATTTCGTTTAAATCATTCACTAATCGAGCAGCTGTGCTGTGTCAAAACACACGGGGTACGTTCGCCCTTACTGCTACTGAGCGTCCTGCGTGATAAATCAATGATAACGCCTGGTGGTCACGATAATATACGTGCATGATGTGGTAAAACCAAAATGAAATTGTGTTCTAGATGATATGAGAGCGTCTACGGAATAGCAGGTGGCGAGCATGCGCGACTGCAGCGATGTACGTCACCCTCGCTGGGTCCAGAGATGGCGCCTGAGCGACGCGCAGCAGCCGGCCGCTATTGCGAAGAATCGACAGCATCGATGATTATTACATTAATTGTTAAAAGTTGACGTGGCGTTGCGTGTTTGTTCGTTTTAAATGGTTCCTATTGTACAACGAATAGGGTTACTTAGTTCCCGGATAGACCTCTCACCGACCAAGTGGTGGTAGTGGTGTATATCAGGCTTCGACCATAAATATAATAGACTGGCCCTGACGTCGTCGCATCTTCGGCGGTAATCCGGAAGGATATCGCCCTTCGATTGACCATTCGGTTCTAATCGAAGCGTTAGGTGTATTGCAGGTGCCAGCCAGCCGTCCAGCCATCCAGCCGTCCAGCAGTCCAGCAGCAGCGGCAGCAGCAGCAGCAGCAGCAGCAGCAGTCCCGGTCCCGGTCTGCAGCGGCGGTCCAGCCGGCAGCAGCCAGCCAGTCCTCCTGCAGCAGCAGCAGCAGCGGTCCTGCCAGCCAGCCAGCCAGCCAGCCAGCAGCAGCAGCAGCCCCGGCCCCGTCCGCGGCAGCAGCAGCAGCAGCAGCTGCTGCACTCCTGCCACCCGCCGTCGCTGTCGCCGTCGCCGTCGCCGTCCCTGGTCTTCGTCCGTCTTCGTCTTCGTCTGTCCCCAGTTTGTGTCCTTTCTTATTCATCCTGTGCGTTTTTGTTTCTCCCTGTCGTCATGTCCGCCCGCACCCCCACCACCACCGCCACCGCTACCACCACAGCCATAGTTTATACTTATTCCGCCGCCACCAGCACAACATGGTGTGCCCTGTCACACCCCCCTCCTTCCATCCCACCTCTTCTCACTCTCCCTTCGCCCTCGCTGTCGCCCCCTCTCCAGCTTCTTCCTCCCGCTCCTCTCGATCTGATCCTTTCCCCCCACTCCCCCAGCCTGTCACTGTCGCTCCAGCTGGGGTGGTGGCCCGTTGGGCCACTGTCCATGCTCAGCTCTCCCCATCGCCTTCGCCATCACCGTCGCCACCGTCGCCGTCGCCTTCACCGTCACCATCTCCGGCGCTGACTGCTGCGTCCACGCTGGGACCTGTCCCTTCCCACCACCTCCCTATCGCTCCTGTCCCTCATATCACCACCCGCTGTAAAACGCCCTAGTGGCACCACCACCTCCTCCGCTCCCAAAAAGGCCCCGCCCCGTCCTCCTTCCCCCCCCCCAGGGTGCCATGGATATCTCCCCACCTGGCCCTGCTCCCTCTGCCTCCTCCTCCTCCTCCTCCTCCTCCCCCCCTCTTTATACAAATACCTTCTCTCCCATCCCGATCCTTCCCTTCTCGAGGCCCGGAATCTCTCCCTCCTCCTCCGCCAACACTTCCCTGGTGCCCCCATCTCTCTCCTCACTCCCAGACAGGATTCTGTTCTCATCTCCTCCCTCAGCCCAACCCTCCATACTGACATCCTTTCCCGCCTCCCCATCACCCGTTTTGGCCCCAACACCTCCTTCACCCCTGCTCCTTCTCCGTCTCCTACCCGCCAACCCCAACCCCCGCGTCACCCACCGACCCTCACCGCCGTGATCACTCGGCTCAGTCCGTCGATCACGGAGGAGGAGGTGTTGGCAGAGCTCAATGTGCATCCCACGCTGCAGGTGCGGGCGGTCCGCCACATTTTCAACTCGGCCGGCCCCACTCGCCTTATGCGGGTTTTCTCCGAGGACGCCCCCTCCATTGACCATCTCCTGAAGGAGGGTGCCCTCCTCTTCAACCAGCGCCACAAGGTCGACCCCTCCCGTTCCCCTCCTCAATCCCTGCGCTGCCAGAGGTGTCTGCGCTATAACGCACACCCAACAGCCGAGTGCCGCGAGGCCTCCACCTGCCCGCATTGTAGGTAAGCGCACTTCCTCCGGCAGTGCCCTAACCTTCAATCCCCTCCCTCCTGCAGTACTTGAAATCTCCCCCATCCCACCTACTCCCAAAAGTGTAAAGCCCGACCACCTCCGACCACTCCTGAACTCACCGTCCCTGTCCGTCCCCTGGACGCCCCCACCCCTCCTGGCAATTCCCTTTGTCCCCACCCCCACCGCTGAGGACATCATCAGGTTCCTCACCATCGTCCTTCAGAATGTTCACCCTTTTCAGCGCCCCCACACCCTCCAACAGACCTCCCTCGCCGCCCGTTCCATTTTCCAACTCAAAATGTACGCCACCTACTCCAACAACCAGGCCCATTTCACCTTCTCCCGTCTTGACACCCTTGTCTAAATTTGCTCGCGGCTAAGAAACGCCGGGACTGGCGACAGACATGCACCCGTTTAAATGCTACCCTACCAATCAACTCGTCCAAGTTCTGGTCGGCCTTCCGTCGCCTTACCGGAACTAAACCCACCCCTTATTATCCTCTTCTCCATGAGGATCACCCTTTCCCTGACACCCTTAGTAAGGCCAATCATTTTGCCTCCTACCTCTCCGATGTTTTTTCCATCCCCGATGATCCCCAGTTCGATTACTACCTCTTCCCGGATATACGCAATCGAATTGACACCTCTGTCCCTCCCCTCGCTCCTGGTTTCCAGTACTTGGACAACATTGCACACACGGAACTCAATGCCCCCATCACTACACAGGATCTCACTGATACACTCCGCACAAAACGCAACACTGCTCCTGGTCACAATCGTGTCACCTACCGTCACCTTCGTGAAGCTCCTGTCTCTTTCCTCTCCACCCTGGCCAGGCTCTACAATGCAGTCCTGTCCACCGGTTACTACCCCGACCTGTGGAAAACGTCCCGTATCCTCACGTTCCTTAAACCTGGCAAACCGCCGTCCGCCATCTCCTCCTACCATCCCATCAGCCTTACCTCGGTCTTCAGCAAGCTCCTGGAATCTATCCTCACCCGACGCATCCACCAGTATCTCCGCCAGCACCGCCTCCTTCCCGTTACCCAGTGTGGCTTTCGGCCGTCCTTCTCTTCCGATGACCTTCTCCTTCACCTCACTCATCTCCTTTCCGAACAGCTTAATTCCCGTCGCTCCGCAATCTTCCTCTCCCTGGACCTCGAACGTGCTTATGACCGCGTATGGCATTCCGGTCTCCTCTTCAAACTCCAAACCTTCGCCCTTCCCATTAACTATGTCCGTCTGATCGGCTCCTTTCTCTCCCGCCGCCCTTCCTATGTCACCATCCATAACACAGATTCCTACACCTTTTCCCCCTCCGCCGGTGTGCCCCAAGGCTCCGTCCTCTCCTCTCCCCCCTTCTGTACCTTTTGTACACGGCGGACATGCCGCCGCCGTCAACCCCCGTCCACCTTCTCCAGTTTGCCGATGACACCACCTTCCTTGCTCTTGCCCCCACCCTACAGCGCTCCCAAAACCTTCTCCAATCCCATCTTGACCGGTTCACCGCTTCGTGCAACCAGTGGTTGCTCAAGGTCAATCCCTCCAAAACCCAGGTGATCATTGTAGGCAAAACCACCCCTTCCTTCCGCCTCCTTGATTTCTATCTCACCATCTATGGCCGTCCTATCGCCCTCACTACCACCCTTAAGTACCTTGGCGTCACCCTCGACCGTCGCCTCTCCTGGACTCCCCACCTCCGGACAATCCGAGCCAAGGCATGCTCCCGACTCAGTCTCCTCAAGCTCCTCTCCGGCCGTACGTGGGGTCTGGACCCCTCCACCATCCTCCACACCTATCAATCCCTCATCCACCCTATCCTTTGTTATGCCCATCCGGCTTGGATCTCCGCCCCCCTACCTTTTATAAATCCCTCCAAATCCTTGAACGTCATGCTCTCCGCCTCGCCTATCGCATCCGTCTCCCCTCCCCCATGCGGATCCTGTACGATCTCATCCCCTTCCCTCACCTCCTCCTTTTCCTTGAAATGATACGGATCCTGTACACCTCCCGCAAACTCGATCCACCTCACCCGCTCGTCTCCCCGATCCTCTCCCACCCCCGCCCGCTGCCGCGCCTGTATTCGCACGTCCCACCCAGTCTCCATCTCTCCACCCTCCTTACCCTCTCCCAAGGTGGCTTCCGCCAGCTCCCCCTCCCTGATAATGCCCTCCTCCCCTCCATCTACCCCTCCTACCAACTTTGATCCTCCCGCCCTCCTCTTGTGCTTGCACCTCTGGGCACCCTCCCTCCCTTCTCTCCCTTTTCTCTCCCTCCTCCATTTCTCCCCCCTCCTCCCCTGGGCCTCCCCTCCCTTGTCCCTCTCCTCCTGCCCCCGTCTCGTTTCGTGTTGCGCTTATGGCTGAACTCAGCGTTTTGTCGGGGGAAATGGCATTACATTTCACGTGTGTTTCTATGATAGTGCAGATGCGTTTATTGAAATCTGCTGAAGTGACTTTTATATGTTTTTTACAATTGAAGTAGAGTATCACGTAAATTAAAGTATTGAACATGATGCCTGTACAGTCAGACTTATATTACATTTTGGAAAGTATCTGTGATAATTTGGTTACAGAAGTAAGTATAATCGTTTCTCGTTCCTACTTATAGGCTCCCTAAGGTTGAAAACCGAAGGCAGCTTTGGATACAGGCCCTGAAACGGAAAAACTTTAAGCCATTTGCACATACGCGCCTTTGCTCGAAGCACTTCGCGGAGAAGTGTTGTGATAGGTCAGTTATTATTTACAATGTATATCTATAATTTGTATTTACAGTGTCTGTCATTTTTAAACCTAGGCTCCAAATATATTTTCTGAAACTTCAAAGTCTCACCTTTCATCTAAAATATCATTTTTTTTTAAACTGATAGTTTAAACTTTCGTAAAAATAGTGGGAACTGAACCTTTGAAGTGCACCTAAAATTGATTAAAATGGACCTACTCCTAAAGGCAACAATTTTGACACCTATAGTTGACATAATTCCCATATCCCATTTTCAACAGTGGACGTTACATTTCAGATGTGTTACGACCCGTCGCTCTATCCTTCATTCGATCCCTGCGAAACACTGCATTTCAGCAGGATAATGCACGACCGCATGTTGCAGGTCCTGTACGGGCCTTTGTGGCTAGAGAAAATATTAGACTGCTGCCCTGGCCAGCACATTCTCCAGATCTCTCACCAATTGAAAACGTCTGGTCAATGGTGGCCGAGCAACTGGCTCGTCACAATACGGCAGTCACTACTCTTGGTGAACTTTGCTATCGTATTGAAGCTGCATGGGCAGCTGTGCCTGTACACGCCATCCAAGTTCTGACTCAATGCCCAGGCCTACCAAGGCCGTTATTACGGCCAGAGGTGGTTGTTCTGGGTACTGACTTCTCAAGATCTATGCACCCAAATTACGTGGAAATGTAATCACATGTCAGTTCTAGTATAATATATTTGTCCAATGAATACCCGTTTAACATCTGCATTTCTTCTTGGTGTAGCATGTTTAATGGCTAGTAGTGTATTAATTTATTAATTTCAGTCAGTCGTCTGGTAATCTCTTGGGTCCTTCCTTATCCGAAACCGAGAAATACATTTCAGTTTTGGAACTGTCACCTGCTTGATAACGAGTCGATCAACAACAGAATCCACGAAGCCAACCATGTGCCGATTTCCTCCTCTTCTTTTATGACGTGCCGTTCTATATCCCGCCAGTGTTCGGCTGTGACAATGAAAAGCTGCGTACGTTATTTCCAGCACCTCTGGCAGTTTCACAGTCTTGTTATATCTCAGGCCACATCCGTTAACTTGGCTCCACATCAGTTCTGTTGGTTCATTTTTGCTGATGATGCTGTGGTGCACGGGAAGGTGTCGCTGTTGAGTGACTGTAGGAGGATACAGGATGACTTGGACAGGATTTGTGATTAGTGTAAAGAATGGCAGTTAACCCTAAATATAGATAAATGTAAATCAATGCAGATGAATAGGAAAAAGAATCCCGTAATGTTTGAATACTCCATTAGTAGTGCAGCGCTTGACACAGTCACGTCGATTAAATATTTGGGCGTAACATTGCAGAGCGATATGAAGTGTAACAAGCATATAATAGCAGTTGTGGAGAAGGCGGATAGTCGTCTTGGGTTTATTGGTAGAATTTTGGGAAGATGTGGTTCATCTGTAAAGGAGACCGCTTATAAAAAAACACTAATACAACCTATTCTTGAGTACGGCTCGAGCGTTTGGGATCCCTATCAGGTCGGATTGAGGGAGGACATAGAAGCAATTCAGAGGCGGGCTGCTAGATTTGTTACTGGTAGGTTTGATCATCACACGAGTGTTATGGAAATGCTTCAGGAACTCGGGTGGGAGTCTCTGGAGGAAAGGAGGCGTTTTTTTTAGTGAATCGCTACTGAGGAAATTTAAAGAACCAGCATTTGAGGCTGACTGCAGTAGAATTTTACTGCCGCCAACTTTCATTTCGCGGAAAGACCACAAAGATAAGATAAGAGAGATTAGGGCTCGTACAGAGGCATATAGGCAGTCATTTTTCCCTCGTTCTGTTTGGGACTGGAACAGGCAGAGAAGATGCTAGTTGTGGTACGAGGTACCCTCCGTCACGCACCGTATGGTGGATTGCGGAGTATGTATGTAGATGTAGATATTGTAATGGTACAGTGGCAAATGTAAAAATGCAGCATTTCTATGGCGTGCGCGATGCTGTGAAAATGATTGTTTTTCATGTTCCTGCGGCACTTGTCTACGAATGTGGTATAAAACAATGGACACAGTCCAAATAAAGAGCATTTGGTTTTTCATTTTTGCCTTAAAAAATTAAATTGTTATGTTTTCTTAATTTAAGCAACCATTATTAACAGACTTTCACAAAATATCGATAGCGAAGAATTTATATTTGAAAAGAAAACAGGAATCTCCGGTTCGATATGTAATTAGAAACAAGGACGCGTGCATTATTAATAAAAACGATGACGAATTTTACAACTACTACATGTAGGTATTTCAAATTGAACGAGAAGAAAATTACTCCTGGGAGGCTTGAATCAGCGAACCACGATCTACAGTGATTGATCCGCCTACTACGCTACCGATACCGCTATACTTCTGTTGTGCATACGTATGCCAACTGCATGTAATAGTCTTTCGGAAAACTTCAAAGACGGCTATTTCTGTAAGTTTATGGCAAACATCAAGAAGTAAAATTCTATGTACCGACTTAACAGAAAATCCTAGGAAGTTATGGTCTTACGTTAAATCAGTAAGTGGCTCGAAACAGCATATCCAGACACTCCGGGATGATGATGGCATTGAAACAGAGGATGGATAACACGCGTAAAGCTGAAATACTAAACACCTTTTTCCAAAGCTGTTTCACAGAGGAAGACCGCACTGCAGTTCCTTCTCTAAATCCTCGCACAAACGAAAAAGTGGCTGACATCGAAATAAGTGTCCAACGAATAGAAAAGCAACTGGAATCACTCAACAGAGGAAAGTCCACTGGACCTGACGGGATACCAATTCGTTTCTACACAGAGTACGCGAAAGAACTTGCCCCCCCCCCCCCCCCTCTGACGGCCGTGTACCGCAAGTCTCTAGAGGAACGGAATGTTCCAAATGATTGGAAAAGAGCACAGGTAGTCCCAGACTTCCAGAAGGGTCGTCGAGCAGATGCGCAAAACTATAGACCTATATCTCTGACGTCGATCTGTTGTAGAATTTTAGAACATGTTTTTTGCTCGAGTATCATGTCGTTTTTGGAAATCCAGAATCTACTCTGTAGGAATCAACGTGGATTCCGGAAACAGCGATCGTGTGAGACCCAACTCGCTTTATTTGTTCATGAGACCCAGAAAATATTAGATACGGGCTCCCAGGTAGATGCTATTTTCCTTGACTTCCGGAAGGCGTTCGATACAGTTCCGCACTGTCGCCTGATAAACAGAGTAAGAGCCTACGGAATATCAGACCAGCTGTGTGGCTGGATTGGAGAGTTTTTAGCAAACAGAACACAGCATGTTGTTATCAATGGAGAGACGTCTACAGACGTTAAAGTAACCTCTGGCGTGCCACAGGGAAGTGTTATGGGACCATTTCTTTTCACAATATATATAAATGACCTAGTAGATAGTGTCGGAAGTTCCATGCGGCTTTTCGCGGATGATGCTGTAGTATACAGAGAAGTTGCAGCATTAGAAAATTGTAGCGAAATGCAGGAAGATCTGCAGCGCATAGGCACTTGGTGCAGGGAGTGGCAACTGACCCTTAACATAGACAAATGTAATGTATTGCGAATACATAGAAAGAAGGATCCTTTATTGTATGATTATATGATAGCGGAACAAACACTGGTAGCAGTTACTTGTGTAAAATATCTGGGAGTATGCGTGCGGAACGATTTGAAGTGGAATGATCATATAAAGTTAAATGTTGGTAAGGCGGGTGCTAGGTTGAGATTCATTGGGAGAGTCCTTAGAAAGTGTAGTCCATCAACAAAGGAGGTGGCTTACAAAACACTCGCTCGACCTATACTTGAGTATTGCTCAACAGTGTGGGATCCGTACCAGATCGGGTGGACAGAGGAGATAGAGAAGATCCAAAGAAGAGCGGCGCGTTTCGTCACAGGGTTATTTGGTAACCGTGATAGCGTTACGGAGATGTTTAGCAAACTCGAGTGGCAGACTCTGCAAGAGAGGCGCTCTGCATCGCGGTGTAGCTTGCTCGCCAGGTTTCGAGAGGATGCGTTTCTGGATGAGGTATCGAATATATTGCTTCCCCCTACTTATACCTCCCGAGGAGATCACGAATGTAAAATTAGAGAGATTCAAGCGCGCACGGAGGCTTTCAGACAATCGTTCTTCCCACGAACCATACGCGACTGGAACAGAAAAGGGTGGTAATGACAGTGGCACGGAAAGTGCCCTCCGCCACACACCGTTGGGTGGCTTGCGGAGTATAAATGTAGATGCAGATGTAGAAACAGCTTAATTCTCGTCACTTTTCAATCGTGTTCCACACGCGTGTTTCACTACGGAACAGGAGGCAGCCATAGCCATTTTCGTACTGCGTATTAACAGCGCGACAATCAGAGCACAACAGCAGAAAGACACGATTTTTGAAATAAAAACTACATAGCTTAAGACTGTTAATACTTTTGGATATCTTAAAGTTTCATTTAACATAACTTACAAGGAAACCTCCCCATCTCACCCCCCTCAGATTTAGTTATAAGTTGGCACAGTGGAGAGGCCTTGAAAAACTGAACACAGATCAATCGAGAAAACGGGAAGAAGTTGTGGGGAACTATGAAAAAAATAAGCAAAATATACAAACTGAGTAGTCCATGTGTAAGATAGGTAACATCTCGGACGACCTGAGCTCAGGGGCGCCGTGGTCCCGTGGTTAGAGTGAGCAGCTGCGGAACGAGAGGTCCTTGGTTCAAGTCTTCCCTCGAATGAAAAGTTTGGTTTTTTATTTTCAGACAGTTATTATCTGTCCGTCCGATGCGAGATAACTGCGCCGTAGTATGGGGACGCTACACCTAAACAAACATCGAAACATCCACAAGAAAACCTAAATCGGGCAAGGTAGAAGAATCTTTGTACCCATTCGCCAAGTGTACAAGTTTGGTGGGTCGACAACATATTCCTGTCATGTGACGCACATGCCGTCACCAGTGTCGTATAGAATATATCAGACGTGTTTTCCTGTGGAGGAATCGGTTGACCTATGACCTTGCGATCAAATATTTCGGTTCCCATTGGAGAGAGGCACGTCCTTTCGTCTACTAATCGCACGGTTTTGCGGTGCGGCCGCAAAACACAGACACTAAACTTATTACAGTGAACAGAGATGTCAATGAACGAACGGGCAGATCATAACTTTGCAAAATTAAAGAAAGTAATTTTCACTCCAGGGAAGACTTGAACCACGGAGTTCTCGTTCTGCAGCTGGTCACGCTAACCACGGGACCACGGCGCTCCTGAGCTCACGTTCTCCTTGATGTTGCCTATCTTGCGCATGGACTACTCAGTTTGTATATTTTGCTTATTTTTTTCTTAGTTCCGCACAACTTCTTCCTGTTTTCTCGATTGATCTGTGTTCAGTTCTTCAAGGCCTATCCACTGTGCCAACTTACAACTAAATCTGAGGGGGGTGCAATGGGAGGTTCCCTTGTTAGTAATAAGATATCTAGTACATTAGTAGGAGGTACTTCCAAGAGCGTAACAAAACAAGTGTACGTGTGCTGCAGATTCTGACCTATCATCCCTTTGTGTTTGTTTACATCAGGTTTATTCTTATGATGAACGGAGTATAGTACTACAAGTCAGGAAACAGTCTTCGAAGTTTCAACGGCTTTGTTCTCAACCCACGACATCTATGACGACACCCGTCAGTGATTAACCTCACGAGTAAAGAACTGGACGACGCCACGCTGTCAGTGTTGGAGAAAGGCCTGAATTTTGCCCCTACACCGAGGAATGTGCCTACCACCGAATTCATCTGTGCAGTCGAACAAGCAGTGTCCAACTTTTCGGAGGACCGAGCTGAAGAGATTAGGCAAGAGGTCTCACATACATTGCGGCGGGCGCCGCCTCCGCGGAGTAACATCTCCTCTCTCGAAAGGGCAGACGTCCGGTCCATTAGAGAAGACGAGGATCTGATAGTTCTACCAGCGGACAAAGGCAACGCAACGGTTCTTCTGTCACGTGATGACTATCTGGGAAAGATGGATCCCTTACTTGAGGACTCAGCATACAGAACATTGCAGGTCGACCCAACTGAACGGATAAAACGGAAGACGCTTTCACTGCTGAAGAAGAGTTCTTTACCTGACGACGTTCTCAAAAAACTTCGTCCTGGTGCTGCCGTGCCACCGAGACTATACGGCCTACCCAAGATTCATAAGAAAGGGGTCCCGCTTCGTCCGATCGTGAGTAACTTGGGTGCTCCTACCTACAATCTAGTCAAGTATTTAGCATCTGTTCTTGGCCCTCACGTCGGTAAATGCGAACATCACATTCCCAATTATATGGTGTTTATTCAGAGATTGAAGTCCTTGTCTCTTAGTCCCTGCGATTTAATTGTGAGCGTTGATGTCTTTTTTTTTATTAACCACTACAAGAGGATCAAATAGGTAAAAAGACGAGGGCTAGTAGAAACCCTTGGGTAACAGAAGAAATATTGAATTTAATTGATGAAAGGAGAAAATATAAAAATGCAGTAAACGAAGCAGGCAAAAAGGAATACAAACGTCTCAAAAATGAGATCGACAGGAAGTGCAAAATGGCTAAGCCGGGATGGCTAGAGGACAAATGTAAGGATGTAGAGGCTTATCTCACTAGGGGTAAGATAGGTACTGCCTACAGGAAAATTAAAGAGACCTTTGGAGAAAAGAGAACCACTTGTATGAATATCAAGAGCTCAGATGGAAACCCAGTTCTAAGCAAAGAAGGGAAAGCAGAAAGGTGGAAGGAGTATATAGAGGGTCTATACAAGGGCGATGTACTTGAGGACAGTATTATGGAAATGGAAGAGGATGCAGATGAAGATGAAATGGGAGAAATCATACTGCGTGAAGAGTTTGACAGAGCACTGAAAGACCTAATTCGAAACAAGGCCCCGGGAGTAGACAACATTCCATTAGAATTACTGACAGCCTTAGGAGAACCAGTCCTGACAAAACTCTACCATCTGGTGAGCAAAATGTATGAGACAGGCGAAATACCCTCAGACTTCAAGAAGAATATAATAATTCCACTCCCAAAGAAAGCAGGTGTTGACAGATGTGAAAATTACCGAACTATCAGTTTAATAAGTCACAGCTGCAAAATACTAACGCAAATTCTTTACAGACGAATGGGAAAACTGGTAGAGGCCGACCTCGTGGAAGATCGGTTTGGATTCCGTAGAAATGTTGGAACATGTGAGGCAATACTGACCTTACGACTTATCTTAGAAGAAAGATTAAGGAAAGGCAAACCTATGTTTCTAGCATTTGTAGACTTAGAGAAAGCTTTTGACAATGTTTACTGGAATACTCTCTTTCAAATTCTGAAGGTGGCAGGTGTAAAATACAGGGAGCGTAAGGCTATTTACGATTTGTACAGAAACCAGAAACCAGACGGCAGTTATAAGAGTCGAGGGACATGAAAGGGAAGCAGTGGTAGGGATGGGAGTGAGACAGGGTTGCAGCCTCTCCTCGATGTTATTCAATCTGTATATTGAGCAAGCAGTGAAGGAAACAAAAGAAAAATTCGGAGTAGGTATTAAAATTCATGAAGAAGAAGTAAACACTTTGAGGGTCGCCGATAATATTGTAATTCTGTCAGAGACAGCAAAGGACTCGGAAGAGCGGTTGAAAGGAATGAACAGCGTCTTGAAAGGAGGATATAAGATGAACATCAACAAAAGCAAAACGAGGATAATGGAATGTGGTCGAATTAAGTCGGGTGATGCTGAGGGAATTAGATTGGGAAATGAGACACTTAAAGTAGTAAATGAGTTTTGTTATTTGGGGAGCAAAATAACTGATCATGGACGAAGTAGAGAGGATATAAAATGTAGACTGGCAATGGCAAGGAAAGCGTTTCTGAAGAAGAGAAATTTGTTAACATCTAGTATAGAATTTAGTGTCAGGAAGTCGTTTCTGAAAGTATTTGTATGGAGTGTAGCCATATATGGAAGTGAAACGTGGACGATAAATAGTTTAGACAAAAAGAGAGTAGAAGCTTTCGAAATGTGTTGCTACAGAAGAATGCTGAAGATTAGGTGGGTAGATCACATAACTAGTGAGGAAGTATGGAACAGAATTGGGGAGAATAGGAGTTTGTGGCACAACTTGACGAGAAGAAGAGATCGTTTGGTAGGACATTTTCTGAGGCGTCAAGGGATCACCAATTTAGTATTGGAGGGCAGCGTGGAGGGTAAAAATCGTAGAGGGAGACCAAGAGATCAATACACTAAGCAGATTCAGAAGGATGTAGGCTGCAGTAGGTACTGGGAGATGACGAAGCTTGCACAGGATAGAGTAGCATGGAGAGCTGCATCAAACCAATCTCAGGACTGAAGACCACAACAAAAACAACATGTAAAAACAAGCAGTCCTACCATACGCCTTGTGGCACTCCTCATGTCGTCCTTGTTTCGGATGAATATTCACTTTCCAGGACTACGTACTGGGTTCTATTAAAGTATTTGTGCTATGAGTGATATATACCACATAAATTAATAAGTGATGGTACTGATCCCCCATGGTACACAAAACGGGTCAGATCGCTGTTGCAGAAGCAGCGAAAAAAGCATGCTAAATTTAAAAGAACGTAAAATCTCCATGACTGGCAAAGTTTTGCTGAAGTTCGAAATATAGCGCGTACTTCAGTGCGAGATGCCTTTAATAATTTCCACAAAGAAACCTTGTCTCGAAATCTGGCGGAAAACACAGAGAGATTCTGGTCATACATAAAGCACACCAGTGGCAAGACACAATCAATACCCTCATTGCGCAATAATAACGGTGAAGTCACTGATGACAGTGCCACTAAAGCGGAGTTATTAAACACGGTTTTCAGAAACATCTTCCTATCAAGAACAACTGCCAAGATGAGAAACATATCCTAGGTGTCGCAAAGCAGCTTAAAACCACAATAAAGGCAAGGTTTCCGGTCCAGATTGCATACCAGTCAGGTTCCTCTCAGTGTGTGCTGATACAATAGCTCCATATTTAGCAATTATATACAACCGGTCGCTCACGGAAAGATTCGTACCTAAAGATGGGAAAATTTCTCAAGTCACACCAATGCCTAAAAAAAAAAGTAGGAGTGATCCGTTGAATTACAGGCCCATATCGCTAACGTCGATTTGCAGTAAGGATTTGAAACATATACTGTATTCGAACATTGCCGGCCGAAGTGGCCGTGCGGTTAAAGGTGCTGCAGTCTGGAACCGCAAGACCGCTACGGTCGCAGGTTCGAATCCTGCCTCGGGCATGGATGTTTGTGATGTCCTTAGGTTAGTTAGGTTTAACTAGTTCTAAGTTCTAGGGGACTAATAACCTCAGCAGTTGAGTCCCATAGTGCTCAGAGCCATTTTTTTTGTATTCGAACATTATGAAGTACCTCGAAGAAAACGATTTATTGACACATAGTGAGCACGGATTCAGAAATTATCGTTATTGCGAAACACAACTGGCTCTTTATACTCATGAAGCAATGAGTACTATCGACAGCGGATGTCAAATTGATTCCATATTTTTAGATTTCCAGAAGGCTTTCGACACTGTTCCCCACAAGCGTCTTCTAACCAAACTGCGTGCCTACGGAGTATCGCCTCAGTTGTGCGACTCGATTCGTGATTTCCTGTCAGGAAGATCACAGTTCGTCGTAATAGACGGAAAGTCATTGAGTAAAACAGAAGTAATATCCGGCGTTCCCCAAGGAAGTGTTATAGGCCCTCTATTGTTCCTGATCTATATTAACGGCATAGGAGACAATCTGAGTAGCCATCTTAGATTGTTTGCAGATGATGCTGTCATTTAGAGTCTGGTAAAGTCATCACATGACCAAAACGAATTGCAGAACGACTTATATAAGATGTCTGTATGGTGCGAAAAGTGACACTTGACCCTGAATAAAGAAAGGTATGATGTTATTCACACGAGTATTAAAAGAAATCCGCTAAATTTCGATTACGCGATAGGTCACACAAATTTGAAGGCTGTACATTCAACTAAATATTTAGGGATTACAATTACAAAAACCCTAAATTGGAAGGATCACGTAGATAATGTTGTGAATAGAGCAAACCAAAGACTGCGATTCATTGGGAGAACACCTAGATGGTGTAACAGAGATATCGCGGTGTTCGTTAAATGCGGGAACAGGGGAAAAAAAACATTCGGTCAGGGACCAGGCTGGATTGGTGGACGTAATGAGGCGTGTTGGACGTAGGTTGATTGTGAAACCAGGGAGATGGATTACACCACGCTTGTCCGCCCTATTCTGGAGTATTGCTGTGCGTTGTGTGACCCGCATCAGGTGGGATTGACGGATGACATCGAAAAAGTAAAAAGGACAGTTCGTTTTGTATAATCACGAAATAGGGGAGATAGTGTCACAGACATGATACGTGGGTTGGAGTGGCAATCATTAAAACAAAGGCGTTTTTCGTTGCGACGGGATCTTCTCGTGAAATTTCAATCACCAGTTTTCTCCTCCGATTGCGAAAACATTCTGTTGGCACCCACCTACATAGGGAGAAGCGATCATCAAGATAAAATAAGAGAAATCGGGGATCGCGCAGAAAAATTTAAGTTGTCGTTTTTCCTGCACGCCGTTGGTGAGTGGAACGGTAGAGAGACAGCTTGAAGGTGGTTCATTGAACCCTCTGCCAGGCACTTTATTGTGAATAGCAGGGTAATCGTGTGGACGTAGATGTGTGTGTTGTGGAACCTATTCAATGTTTGGGCCTTCAGTTAACAGTCTGCTGTGGGGCACATTGTCAGGTGCTTCCCATAGATCTAGCAGCATGATTTCTGCCTGTTGCTATTAATCTATCATTCACACGATATTGTGTGAGAAAAGAGCAAGTTGAGTTTCACATGAGCACTGCTTTCAAGATCTATGTTAATTTGTGGATAGAAGCTTTTCTGTCTGAAGGAAATTTATTGTTCTGTGACTAATGAGGGATTTTGATTTGAAAATGTTTTACTTCAAAGGTATTTACAATTAATATCTTACCTTTTGACTGTTGGGAGTCTGTTAGATTTTTGCTCCATATTAGAGAGCTGCTTTCTGAACCGTAGAGCAGGAGCCATAGTCTGTATGGAAAGTATTTTTGTTTTTGGCAGTGAAAGTGACATTTTGTACCAAACTCATTCTTATTACTTACTACAAATACCATTACGAGTATTTTGATTGGTGCACAAATGCAAGAATTCCTCCGATAAAGCTCCTGTTTTAGCTACATTATCAACTTTACACAACATATTTACCGCACATCTCTGTAGAATACTTTTTTTGTTCTTAGCTGTAACAACCCACAAGAGTGTAGGACAGGACTGAATTAAAGTATGTGAAGTGTGCTACTATTTCTTATCTGCAATTCGACAGTGTGAGAGAGATTACTGAGTGCAAAGCGGGCAGAATCATAGTCATCAAAGAGTTTCTATCCCTTGTTTCTGAATCTTTGGTTTTTACCAGTTTATTTCTTAGTTCTGTGTCAGAAATTTTTAAGATGTCCTGTTGCAGTGCACTTCACATTGCTGTTACCACAGATGTATAACGTGCAGCATGTAAATAACCTTCATAGCTACTCATTCTCCAACCAGTTTGCTTTGTGTTATACCAATTGATTCCCAGGTGATTAGTCATTCCAGTGCCTCTAGTTTATCCAGTCCCCCCACACAGAGTAAAATGTTCCTGTTTTGTATTTCTAGAGATGCACTTCTTGTAAACATTTTGTTAGTGCAGATGGCTGTTGGATATCTTTCTGATCAGTTCTGTTGTAGCCGGTCGCGGTGGTCTAGCGGTTCTGGTGCTGCAGTCCGGAACCGCGGGACTGCTACGGTCGCAGGTTCGAATCCTGCCTCGGGCATGGGTGTGTGTGATGTCCTTAGGTTAGTTAGGTTTAAGTAGTTCTAAGTTCTATGGGACTTATGACCTACGATGTTGAGTCCCATAGTGCTCAGAGCCAAGTTCTGTTGTATGTTAGAACTTACTAGCCTTTTTCTTTCTACCCTCCCGTCCCAATATCTCTCTCTCTCTCTCTCTCTCTCTCTCTCTCTGTTTGACATGGATTCCGTTTTCTCAATTAAAATTTTGAGAAATCTTTCTTTGCAAATTGTGTAAAAGACCTGAATAATTGTTTCTGTTGGATTTGTTGGACATAGTGCAAACTCGCTTTCTGTGTCAAACTTCGTGTATTGTTCTACACATGGAGCCAGACAGTGTACTTCAGCCAGGAGCTGTTGACAGATACTGTGAGAAGCTGCTCCATAGAACGCTGAGCTGATGTGTGTTAGCGGATTTTTTGTGTGTGGGTTACAGTAAATTGTCGGGGCTGTTGCGAAGTTTTGAGTAAAATGGTAGACAAAAGTATTGATATTAACCTTAAGCAGAATGCACTGATACTGAAAATATAATACAGTTTAGTTTGAAATAGTTGGAGATTAAAATAGGACAAAATTTCACAGTGTGTTACAGTGTATGAGTTATTGAGCTTTAAAGAAGTTCTCTTATGGTGGTGATAAGCAATTACTTCTAGCAGCGTACCGAGCATGCCACGTCTCCACGTAGTAGCCTCCGGAAGCAGACTCTGCTGCCACTGTAGTGCAGGTTGTAGCATTCGGCAGCTTGTCAGAGAAAACACGAAGGCAGACCGGAGTGTCGACACATAATCACTGCCGTGTTTCAGCAGTGGGGGAAGGACGCTGCGCAGATGTAGTGAGAAGAAAGTGTAAAGTGGACACTGTTTTCGTCGGATGTTCACCAAATTATTAAAAAAAACGTAAAACAATGTTTTATGTCAGTTGCCTGGGCGTATCCTTGCTAGGCAGGTGTAATTGCTCCACAAGTTTCCCTAAAAGTTTAGTAATTATGTTTGCTGGCATTACAGAAGTAGACTTCGAGCATACAAATTACCTAAATGTCGTCAGAAATCTCTTTGTTACTCCTAATCTCTCGTCGACTGAGACTGACTCTCACATTAACGTATCTTGCTTCTCTGATTTATCTCGTCTCAACATAGTTACTTGTTGTACCGGTATGGTGCGGGACTCACTGGAGTAAAAACTTCTGGGTGCATGGTTCTGACTGTCAGTAAGTTAACATGTGGCCAGTCGGTCGTTTTTTCAACCATTTCGTCTTTTTTATCTGTCATCCACTGCTTACAAGCTGTAGCTAATATAACTGCAACTTTTCGGTGTTCGACAGCTTAGGCTGTAGGACCAGGGTGTCAACAGACGATTTTTGTCAGTATTATTTATGATGTGAGGTCACTTTAATGTATTGAAGGTTTGACAAGCTATTATTATCAATAAATATTGAGCACGCACAGGCCTCCAACATTTGGCGATACTATGCCGTCTGCATCTAGTTTTAAAAAAACTTGCACCATAAGGTGAGAGTGTACGATAGTAAGTTCCAAAGTATACCTGAAATTTCAATTAGAACATGACTAAACAACGTATAACAACGAATTGACGAAGTTCATAAGCAGCTACGAATGAGTTTCCTTATTTTATTTATAACAACAAATATGATGAGTGGCGAAAGAAAATAAACAAGAGAAAGAAAATGATTTGGGGCTGCTGACCTGTAAAGTCAGGGGGCTTCCAAAACTGAGCTTCCGACCTGTCCGAAACAGAGGGTTTGTGAACTGTGCAAATAGGGGGTTGACTTTTAGCAACGAGATATCGCGATGTTCTTTAAATGCAGAAAAAAAAAACATTGGGTCAGGGACCAGGCTGGGGTGGTGGACGTAATCAGGCTTGTTGGACGTAGGTTGATTGTGAAATCAGGAAGATGGATTACATAAATGTGCCGCACATCGAGCGAGTAAGTTGTTTCCTGCATCCGAGGAAATATGAAGCAATTTTTATATATATATATATATATATATATATATATATATATATATATATATATAATTTTTCGTCAGGTTATATATATATATATAATTTTTCGTCAGGTTAGCGCAAACGCCATACCGACATTCAAAAATTATGCACCGGAAAGTCGCGCTTTTGTTGTATTTATTTATTTATTAACTTTACATCCATACAACATAACACCTTTACAATAATACATGAACAGAAATATAACTGTCAGTGCAGCTTAATCTTAGACAAAACCGGAAACCTTTAAATAATCACAAAATATTTTTTATAGTAACCAAATCGTTAAACGAAACGAACCATTAAACGAAACAGAATTATCGGTAGACAATGAGGTTCAGACATACATAGTCCAAACCTTTTAAAAATTAATCTTATTGTTAATGCATAGTCAGATATTGTAACCTACCCTCTGCAATTTGCCACATATAATACACACATTAGCAAGAACATTTCTGGGTGTAAAGTGCATTCTTTACAAGTTGACGATATACATGGACATTTATTCCAATTTCCTGAAGCAACTGGAAATAAGTAATTGATATCGATAAGAACATCTTTCTTATTTTCAGCACTTTTCTGCTAAACTTCTTATTGCGAGATCAAGTACACAGCTGTTGGCTTCTGCACTGTTGCTCGGCGCCGCCGACAGATGTCAGCTCGAAACGTTGTCGGGAAAACATGGCGATCATTTTAACCCCGTCTCATGTCGCCGTCTGCAGTTCGTCACTACCTGAAATCTAGTCACATAGTATCTGCAGCCACATTGATTGTGTGTAGTGTGTTAACTTTTAAGAACCCGGTACGGAAAAACAATTTGTGAAACTGTACTACATTAACCAAGATCGCGTTGGAGTGTTTCCGCGAAATTTTGTTAGACGGAGAGTTTGTCAGAATGGCGGACGTTGTTAGTATCGGTGTTTCGCCTCATATGGTTAGGGAAAAATAGTTCTATTACGATTTATCTAACTGTGTCACTATGTCGGCCACTGGAGATTGGTGGTAAAAAAAAAAAAAGAAAAAACTTCGTTGCTTAGCACCAAAAGTAGTATAGGCGTCGGTATAGGACACTTCCCAAGTGAAAACCAAGTAAAAATAAAATTTCTAATCTTTTTCACTTGAAAAACTGAGGGAATGGGGCAAAATGAGTGAAAACAAAGTGAAAAATTTTCCACATTAAATTTTAAAACATGTTTGCGCAAAAGTAGTCGCCTCTTTGAAACCTGCATTTTTTTTGGGCACAAGTTTGCGGTCACTTTTTGGTGGTCACCGGTCACTTCTTCGCAAAATTCTGGCGTCTTTTTTTGGCAGTTACGTTTTGCGCTCGCTTTTTTTTTATGAATTTTTGGCAATCAAAAGTTTGAAATTTTGTAGGCCTTGACCTATAAAATTATCCTTAGTAGTGTTTATATGTCACGTTTATTATTTGCTCGTTGATGAACATCGTACAATTATTTCTATATTGTCATCGAGTATGAGCTCGTACCGACGAGCAGGATCATCGATGTATCCTGTAATCACTGTTTCCATTTATATATACAAAAGTTTTTCTTCAGTAACTCGAGGGAAGGATACAAATTATTCCGCCTTTTTCCTCTAGGAGCATACGTATAACACAGTAAAATTTAAACTCTTTTGGTATAAATTTTTTCACCAAATTTTTGGTTTTCTTATCTCTCGTGATCATGTTTTTGCTTATGACAACCTAATCTTCAGAAATCTGTATTAATTCAATCATCGTATTCTTGTTGAGTTTTACGGAATTTCTGTAGTTTAGAGTCAAGCCATTAATTTTGGTAGTCTGTTAGCCTTTACATACACTCCTGGAAATGGAAAAAAGAACACATTGACACCGGTGTGTCAGACCCACCATACTTGCTCCGGACACTGCGAGAGGGCTGTACAAGCAATGATCACACGCACAGCACAGCGGACACACCAGGAACCGCGGTGTTGGCCGTCGAATGGCGCGAGCTGCGCAGCATTTGTGCACCGCCGCCGTCAGTGTCAGCCAGTTTGCCGTGGCCTACGGAGCTCCATCGCAGTCTTTAACACTGGTAGCATGCCGCGACAGCGTGGACGTGAACCGTATGTGCAGTTGACGGACTTTGAGCGAGGGCGTATAGTGGGCATGCGGGAGGCCGGGTGGACGTACCGCCGAATTGCTCAACACGTGGGGCGTGAGGTCTCCACAGTACATCGATGTTGTCGCCAGTGGTCGGCGGAAGGTGCACGTGCCCGTCGACCTGGGACCGGACCGCAGCGACGCACGGATGCACGCCAACACCGTAGGATCCTACGCAGTGCCGTAGGGGATCGCACCGCCACTTCCCAGCAAATTAGGGACACTGTTGCTCCTGGGGTATCGGCGAGGACCATTCGCAACCGTCTCCATGATGCTGGGCTACGGTCCCGCACACCGTTATGCCGTCTTCCGCTCACGCCCCAACATCGTGCAGCCGGCCTCCAGTGGTGTCGCGACAGGCGTGAATGGAGGGACGAATGGAGACGTGTCGTCTTCAGCGATGAGAGTCGCTTCTGCCTTGGTGCCAATGATGGTCATATGCGTGTTTGGCGCCGTGCAGGTGAGCGCCACAATCAGGACTGCATACGACCGAGGCACACAGGGCCAACACCCGGCATCATGGTGTGGGGAGCGATCTCCTACACTGGCCGTACACCACTGGTGATCGTCGAGGGGACACTGAATAGTGCACGGTACATCCAAACCGTCATCGAACCCATCGTTCTACCATTCCTAGACCGGCAAGGGAACTTGCTGTTCCAACAGGACAATGCACGTCCGCATGTATCCCATGCCACCCAACGTGCTCTAGAAGGTGTAAGTCAACTACCCTGGCCAGCAAGATCTCCGGATCTGTCCCCCATTGGGCATGTTTGGGACTGGATGAAGCGTCGTCTCACGCGGTCTGCACGTCCAGCACGAACGCTGGTCCAACTGAGGCGCCAGGTGGAAATGGCATGGCAAGCCGTTCCACATGACTACATCCAGCATCTCTACGATCGTCTCCATGGGAGAATAGCAGCCTGCATTGCTGCGAAAGGTGGATATACACTGTACTAGTGCCGACATTGTGCATGCTCTGTTGCCTGTGTCTATGTGCCTGTGGTTCTGTCAGTGTGATCATGTGATGTATCTGACCCCAGGAATGTGTCAATAAAGTTTCCCCTTCCTGGGACAATGAATTCACGGTGTTCTTATTTCAATTTCCAGGAGTGTATTTGATAAACATAGCTTTTTGGCCCAGTGCTTATCCATTCAATGCCAAAATCGTCTTTCCAAATTCATCTGGCCATTCGCAAAGCATGCAACCTGTTTGCACTGTGTTTGTGCCATCGTCAACGTAATCAATAGAGTCTGCGTCGTAACATACAAGTTTATCGCCTAATCTATCGAACATGTCATACAAACTCATTCTAGATTTGGCGGTCTGGAAGTGCTTGTGCTATCTTTGACATAGATATCATCGTAGCGATATGTCACCTTAATTATTTCCTCGTTGATTGGTATCACAATAGTTATCTCTATTTTGTCGTCGAGCAAGAGTTCGTACCGCCGTTTAACGTCGTCTATAAGTTTAGCCTCTGACCGAATTCCCCCAAAGAGAATTGAGGCATATTTTGGCAACAGCTCACTTGCCGGCGTTCGCTTCAATATTGCTAATGTCGGACTCGATGTCTTGCTTTTCCTCGATAACTCGACCATCTTCTTTCGATTCGTAATCATGTTCCCAAGGACTAGTTTCCAATTTGATCTTTATCAATGTTTTAATGTAGTCTCTGAACAACTCATTACTTACTCGATCAAAATGCCGCACCTCATAAATTTCCTGTATTTTGTACCCTTTTCCGATAGCCTTGTTGGGCTCTATCGTTGTCCTAGTTCCTAAAATGCTCACTCATCGTCACTATGGCTGCAACTACTATGAGGCTTTTTTCTACACATTTCGCACATAGAGCGAACAAAAGCTTTTCCTGTATAACTGGAAGCACAGGATCATACAAGCCTCGACACGCAAGCTCTTTGCATTTAACAAAACCAAACCATTTTTCGTCGTATTTTTCTGGTCTCAGTATCTGTACAGGATGAGCAACAGGATAATCTTCGTAAAACACCACTGTACACTAAACTGCAGATGTCTGTGTATCGCAGCTTCTTGCCTGAAACCTTCAATTTAGCAGCATTTGTTCTTCCACCGAAAAACGTGTCTCTCGGATTCAGTGGTTCTACGACATTGATTGCTTTATTTACGTTCTCTTTGTACCCCTTCGAATTTTTCCACTTACAACTCCACATCTCGACAACGTTATAACCCGCATTTCTCTCAACACCTGTGTTCGCTCCGCCGTCATTGGAAAGAGATCATCCATTGATTCATTGTTCACATTGTTGATAGTATCTGGAGAATAACATTTAGGGCAACCGTGCGAAAAGCACTGATACACGTTTTTCATGTTTGCGTCGTAACCGTCAACGTCTGCACCACATATTGTAACTTTCCCGCCGTTCAATGCATGTTGCACATTAGGGAACGAGTGTAACCACACAATTGACTCTTTGCTGAACATTTCCTTCCTTTGATCTTTGTCTACAGTAGCCGTGTTATTCTCAAGCAATTTTGTCCTGTAAGTAGCCATACATAAACTAGCGAATGTTATGCACTGAAATCGATCAAGATTTGCTATTTCCAGGAAATATCGCCCAAATTCAATACACCCAGACGGACTACGTCGACATCAAAGTGGCAATATTGAGCTAATTCGTTCTGGAAGTCAAACACGTGGTTTCGCTGCACCTTCTGAGCGTGCCATTCTAAGAACGCTTCTCTAGCTTCGGGTTTCTTAGTGTCAACACTATAGTACTTGGTCGGCCACATTGGATAAAATTTACGCTGTCAACTACTCTGAGGTTTAGGTTAGGTATTTTCAGCTCCATATGCTTCGTCCATTGGTAAATGGTTTTATTCTTAATTCCGTTACTGTCACAACAATGCAAAATGAAGTACGCATCATAAGCCTTTCCATTGTGTGCTATATACATATACTCCCTGTTACTGTATGATATCAACCATTTACAAAATTCATTGTTATTTCTATACCCGTATCTGTTTTCTTCGTAACCGTCCACAGTGACAGAGTTTGGCGTATGTACTCCCGTATCTTTTTCTGATTCGAAATCGAAAAAGTAGTACATTTCTGTGTAAGTGCATTTTTTAAATCGTTTAGTGCCTCTCGCTTATCTTTACATTTTCATCACAATTTCGGCATTCAAAGAAACCACAGTTGTGTCCACTTATGCTTCTACTGCATACCTTTTTTCACTTTTTGCACTTATAAACTGTTTCACAAACTGGTTTGTGGTTATTCATGCATTTCCTATCAAAACAAAATCTGTTGCACTTTTTACAATAAGTTCTTGATCACTTACGTTCTGTATTATCATACTTTGGCCTTAATCACAAATCGCACACATTTCGTTTATCTTTTTTGCAAGAGTATTTGTCTTTGTGATCGAAGGGAACATCGCACTTCTTGCTGTGGTATACGCTACCACTAAAACACTTCAAGTCGTTGATCGCATCATAGTGGTCGTTATTTAAGTACATGTAAATCGTTTTCTCTCTTTCCACGCCTGAAGAATGAATTACCTTGTTAAATGCAGCAGCTGAAACGACCTTGATCTGAACAATCAAAAATTGTGCTGCATCGTTGGTATCGGCAAGGGTGAACGCTTTTTCATAATTTTTTCCAATTTTCTCGCACAACTTCTTCGCTAAAACTTCCTGCAGAGCTCCCCCTTTCCTAATCCAGAGAACTTGATTACCCGTCAATTCCTTGCCCAGTGTGTTTCTAGTTTGGTAGGTAAGTGCTGTGATTATTGCTCGTGGACCGCACAGGCTGTCAGTGTAGGTTATACTGTTTATGCTTCACTTACTAAAGATATCATTAGCAATATTCACTATTTTCTTACGATTTGTACCTTTTCCTCTGGACATATTGTAGACCTCAAAGTAAAGAGTATTATTGTTAAGTCTATATTTTCATTAGATGCTAATATTCTTTCAGTCTGTGCAAGTAGCCGTGAAGCATTGACTTTGAAATTCCTTTTCGACGAAATCGAGTGATTTGATTATTTACAACAACTACCTTCATTTGATCGCCTTGCTTGAAATCAGTAAACTTTCTTACCTCCTTAATGCCTGTGTATACAGCTTTCCTGACAGCTTTCATCTACGATATTTCACGGGATCACCTTTCAAGTCTTTGATTTTAATAGTATAAGTTGTCTGTCAGACTTTTAATTCAGTGACAGTAGCGCCGTTGCGGTACTGCTTCTTCTTCTTATTATTATTGTCATTAGCCATTTATTTATTATACAAAACATTTATATATTTCAATTACGCAATTCAATTTTATGGTACAACTAGTATTTAGAGTGTTGCCACCTGTGGTGGAAGAGCGGTCACTGTGTAACCAGATAAGAAGAAGGAAGTACGTGTGTGCACGGCCTTCGCCGAGGCTGATTGTGTTCTCTTCTTCTTCTGTCAACAGATGTCGCTGATGTTTGCGCCATCCCAGGCACCTCTTCAAACTCCAGACCTCTGCTCTCCCTATCAATTTCGTCCATCTCGTTGTTTCCCTTCTCTCCTATCGTCCTTCCTATGTCACTATCCACAATTCCAACTGCTGTACTTTCTATCCCTCCACTGTGTTGCCCCAAGTCTCTGTCCTTTCCCCTCTCATCTATCTCCTGTACACTGCTGATATGCCCAATCCTCCTCTGCCTGTTCATCTCCTCCAATTTACTGATGACACCGCCTTCCTGGCCCTTTCTCCTACCCCATCAACGGTCCCAATGTACCCTCCAAAGCCACCTTGTCCAGTTAATTTGGTTCCTTCGTATCAACTCCTCCAAGACCCAGGCAATCACCATAGTCCACACCACCCAATCTTCCCGTCTCCATGATTTCTATCTAACCATTTATCGTCGTCCTATCCACCTCACTCCCACCCTAAAATACCTTGGTCTCATCCTTGACAGCCACTTCACCTTGACCCATTATCTCCTTAATATCCAACACATAGCCCACAATACACTTTGACTCCTGAAACTCCAGTCCTGCTGGACGTGGGGATTGCATCCTTCCACCATGCTTATTCATTTCATTTTCTTTTTGTTGTGCTACTTTCAGATTCTTCAGTCTGCTGCTGTTTATATGAACAGCTTGCTAGGATTGGAGCTAACCTCGTTCCCTCTTTTGTGAAATAACTTGAATAGATTTGGGCGGCAGGCTGATGTCTTTGGGAGTAACCACAAAAGAAGAACTAGGCTGCGGTGACACTGTAGCTGGAATATGTGGTGCGTTATTTGATGTTGTAGATGGAACTGGTTCAATTTGCAGGTTTTCTGAATTGGAAAACGTAGGTGTACCGTGACAAATAAGAGGTCTGTCAGAGAACAAAGAGCCAGAGAAATTTGTTCTCTGAAAACATCAGGTTTAAAAGGACAATTGCCGTATTTTATAGACATGTTAATGACTGTTATAGATGTTGTCACCCCAAATATGCTCCTCCAAAGAGTCTGCTTGGCATTGGGTCACTTCTTGTCCGTGATAGTTGTGGGAAAACTTCCCTATAGCAGATAAATAAAATGTGATAAGTGGAAACATGAATGACACATCCAATGGCTGGAATTTATGGCTTCAATGAGGCCGAATTGTAACTGTTTTTCCCTGAATGCATTATGACACCCACGTTCTTCGTGTGTTAAGTGACTGTCCAATATGAGAGAAACAGGGTTCTTGTCTGATGGCTTAGCATGGCTCAGGAAATGGTCAAACCATGAAGGAAAAGTATAAAGTTGCATTGAACCTGAAGAATTACAAGAAAATAATGTTTGTGGTGGATTACCATAAACTAACTCGGCTTTCATTCAGGTGAACTAAACTATACTCCACCCAAACAGGCCGCGAAGACCCAACAGTACCGACCGGCCGCCGTGTCCCCCCAGCCTGGAGGCGTCATTGGATGCCGATATGTGGTCAGCACACTGAACTCCCGACCATACGTCAGTTTACAAGATCCGTCCAAGCGGTAGCCCAGCCTGACAGCCCTTAACTGCAATGATCTGACGGGAACCGGTGTTACCACTGCAGCAAGGCCGTCAGCTTTCATTCAGATGCGAGGGAAACTAATCTTTGGGGAGGGGGGTATGAAATGTCCGCATGAGACATACAAATAACTGTGTGGACAGAACTCCACGTTCTGTGGATGTAATGGTTCCTGTTTGCTTTTTTCCTTTCAAGACGAGAGCCTTACACGATTTTGGTTGAACAGTAGGTACACCAATCTCATCTATATTAAAGATTCGATGGGGTGGAAACTCTTTTCATCTGAGAGAGTTTTTAATGTAGAGAGAAAGTTATCTACATTAGGCTTTTTAAAGGCCTGAGCTCTGGCGGCGAATGTCACCTCAGGTGATAGCAGCGGAGGTATATGTGATAACTCTTCAATCCATAGAACCAATCTTCTCCAACAAGACGTGATCCTTTGTCGAAAAGATGTTTAGTGTTGTTTTTCTCAGACCGTTGAATAGCAAGATTTATGACATCTCTAACTGAAATACCAAAAGAACATTGTTCCCATTGTCAAAATATAGTCTTTCAGTTCCTTCTTCTGTTCAGGGATGAAAACAGGTCGTTTTGAACCAAGGACTTTTTTCTCTTCGGTTGTCTCTTGCTTTAAGTTGTTGACTCGTCTCTTCACTGGGAATACTAAATATTTTTCGCAGTTGCTTTCATACCCTGCCGCATTTTTGTGGTGAAGTTCTTGTGAGCTCAATTTCTAGCCATTTAAGAGCTATCTGCTAGAGAAAACTCGAGTCATATGTTTGAATGTGTTTGGAGCAAAGCAGTCCCCGGATAGAAAGGCAGGACAATCTTGCCCCCAAACGCTCTCAGACTAGAAAAACATTACTACACATTCTAATATCTCGAAACATAGAGGTGACATAAGTTAAAGATGCAGGTAACCAAAATAATTACTATAAATAATAGTTCTCCCACGTACATCTGATTTAATTATACAATGAAACTGACCTTACCTTACTTCAGTTTGTCACAAGATCGATTTTTTTTTCGTTAGCTTCTAAACAGCAGCAGACATTCAACTGTGACTTGGAACTTAAGCAGGACGTAGTAGAAAATTCCAGCGACATATTACAAGGGCGTCACACCACCCATGGGGATGACGATACATGGGGTTCCCCTACGTCAATTAACCTTCAATGTCTGCCATTCAGTATGCGTGTGAATGACAAACATAAATTTGGAATAAGGTACTCTGAACTCCTAAAGTGGTGAAGAGCGGAAACACATGCCTACACCACATTTGCAAAGCACTTCACGCAACAGAATCGCCAGCCTACTGGCATAAAGACGCCAGATAGCAGTAATAATGTCCAACTACAACCATCCAAAGAGATCCAGTACAGTACCTTCAAGCATAAGATATCCTACACTTGTCACTTGAACATGTTTACAGGGTATAATCTATACCTAAAATTTACAATAAGGATTTTGTGACTTGAACATGTTTACAGGTTATAGTTTCTACCTAAAATTTACTGTAAGGATTTTGTCTACTTGTGTTTCCCGATGAACTTGCGATTTCAGTTCGTAGATACAATCGAAACCGGTTACAACGACGTCGAAGTGGCCGATGGTTTACGGTCGTTATCGCCGATAGTAGCACAAACCTAATTATTGATTTGTTTTTGACAAAGAAATTTTAGATTGCCGTATAGGTAACAAAAAGTAGCAGAACTACAGTACACCCGCAGTATTTACAATAAAGTGTTTGTGAAGAGGAACAAAAAAGGAATTTTTTTTGTGCTTATTCTGTGCATACAGCAGGAAAATAACAGTAACTTGTAACAGGTGAAGTAAGAAGTTGAAACAATGTACGTTGTTCAATAATGTCGTACACGGTCCTGGATAATGCACGAGATAAAATGATGAGCACGAATAAAACTTACTGTAAGTACTGTATAGTACAATATTCATGAATGCCACAACTCCATTCCAGTTACTGTATAACAAAAATCAATCAACAGCAACCAAATGAAAAGTCAGTATTCTATACACAACTTACTCAAAGGCCTATGGTTCCTCCTGTGTTTCTCATTAACGCTTAACTTCCCAGGTCGTTTTATTTGTCACACACAGTCCTGGGCTCAGTCTGACAGACTGCAATATTTAAATTGCCATAACAATATGCATTCAGCAATTTCTTTTAAGCATTTCATAGTTTTATGTATACGTTACATTAACACCACACACAAAATACATTCAAAGAAATTGTAAAGTTTATTATTTCTCAAAATAATAAAAACACAAAACATTCCATAAAGCAGCCAGAAAAATGAAAATTACACTATTACATTTTAGGTTCTTAGCTTAAGTCTCAGAAGGTGTCTTTACATTCGCTATAAAAGTTGTAGAGAGTTCAAGTTAGATTGGCTTCTTGCAACAATGGAAAATTTAAGGCGTTTTTCTCTTCTTTTATTGGGTCATGGGTGGAAGTGTTTCAAGTTTTTGCGATAGTTCTATATTGACATCTACTCCTGGTTGAGTCACACACAAAATACGGTGAATGGATGGAAAAGTTCACAGGGCATGTGACAGTTGTTGACTCGGTTTGTACCTGTGTTGCCACGAACGAGTTCGCAAGCTTCTTCAGAAAAGTGAAACGGTTCATCTCAGTATTATCATTGCAGAAATCGTGAAGGACAAACGCATTCACCTCACTTATTTCAACATGAAGAAAAATAATGTCATTAGCTATCACTGGAAGAGGCTTCGACAGCCAGCAATATTTGTTTCGACCAAATATATTTCTAGCACAGCTTTTCGCTAAAGAATCAGTCTCTACACTTCTGTCTTCATCACTTTGACCACCTGTTTCATTCAAGGAACTCGCAGGTGGCAAAACAAATTAGTCATCACCTTCGCACCGTTCCTATTCTGAATTACTTTCTTTTTCAGTTTCATTGGCACTATCTGAAACCAACATCATTTTGTACTCTCTTCTCAAACCATTTTAAAACAATATTCTGAAAGTCAGGATCTGTACCTGGCTACTGAATCCACGATGCAAAGTGCAAGGAGTGGTGTCAAGGACGGGTAGCATGAAAGAAGCAGTAATAGCATAGGTCCATTTCGCATTAAAGTGGCTACTAACGGAAGGAAGCAATGGAAATATCAGCAAAGAACAACTAATAACGCAGTAATCTCCTACCACACCATTACGCATTAGCAGCAGAGTAACAACAGATGCTAGCGGTACGTGCTACTGCACCTTAGACTCTTTAAGAGTTAAAATGTTGTACAAATGAAGTCATGTGCGGAAGAACAGGCTAACCCTCAAACATAAAACCTTAGAGGTAGGTGTTGTCATATGTTGCTGGTATGGGAACTATTATAATTGACATTTGTCTCACCCCTAAGTGATACTTAGGCGTGAGACCAATGTTAGTTTTGATAGTTCCCGCACACAGCAACATATGGCAACACTTATCTCAAAGTTTTTACTTTTGAGGGTTAGCCCGTTTTTCCGCGCTTGTCTTAAAATGTGATGTACTGTACCTGACGCACTGAAAATATCTAACACACACAACCACAAAACATCAATAACGAACACACTAATATTCCACTTTCATACTCTGAAGAAATAACACATATTAGAGTTTAATTTTCTACTTCTCTGCAATCACAGGGAAGATAGTGTTGTTTGGTTTTTTAACGTCGTGGTCCAATAGTGTCAAATGTTTTTTTTAATTCCAGTCTTTGATCGCAATATAAATTCCTTTGAGGATGACCGGTTTCAGTCAGTAAGTTTCCATCTTCAGATCTGTTCTGCACTATGTCCTAATGTGATAAAGCTGTAATGCCATCGTCGAAACATTTATGCACTTAGCAAAGCATCATCATGTAGAACCAAAATATGGTGTGTAATAGGCCACACAGTGATTTCGCAACTGAGTAGTTTTGTACAGTAACGCACGTTGCGATGTGGCCCATTTTACACCATATTTTAGTTCTACGTGACGTTGCTTTGCTGAGTGTATAAATATTTTGAGGTTGCCATTACGACTTTATCACATTATGACATGGTGTAGAACAGATCTGAAGATGGTCATTACTGACTGAAACCAGTCATTGTCAAAGGAATTTATATTGTGATCAAAGACTGGAATAAAAGAACGTTTAATAAATTATCCTTGTTTGCTTTTTGCTCTTAAGACGTGCGTACGCATTTTGCAGAAAACAAGACTTTGAAAATAAGCTCTATATTGTTATTAGTGATCCCCAAAATACGTAACAAACTAAAACGAACATTGGACGTCACAGTCGATGTATTTCACCAAAAGTGTAATTAAAAATACGTCGTTTTATATGATAAGCAGCAATAAGTGATTTTTTAAAATATAAGTTTTATGTGTAATTTAGATGAGGCCATTCGCTTTCGCTGTTATAGCCAATATGGCTTCAGAAGCGATGTCTCTGTGAACAATATCAACTATATATCCCGATTATGATGTTTTTCAACCTCAGAATGCCACAAACCTCTCCTATGACTATATTAATCAGCTTCTGGCAATCCTCGCTTCGTGTCGTATCGGCCATTGTGACCCAAAAAAACCAACGGATTTGAATTTCGCCGATTGTCGTCTGAAATCTGTACGTTCAGGTCATGAGATCGGCTACATTGTGATTGCGCGCATAGTGGCGTACTGATCTGTCGACATCGGCCGATGTCGGTCGTTGGCGGAATCCACCGACATCAGCCTTACAGTCTATGTTAGACAGTCATTATAACGTAAATTACAAATCTTTGAGCATCAGGTAAGTGACGACATTCGTGTCAAAATCATGAATGCCTCTGTCAAGTCTTGAACATGAGCCAATCAGCATACTTTATATCACAGATATTAATGGAGAACTTTCCAGGATTGATCGTCACCTCCCTTGGGTTGATTTCAACAGCGAGAATCTTTGTTTGGAAATATTCTGTTGCTTGAGAAATGAGCTCACGCCTCTAAGTCTATCTGTGGGTATCTGAGACAGTTGCCTGCACAAATTTTACATATATACCACGAACATAGTTTTCAGTTGTAATACCACAACCCTTTGGGACCCTATATCTTATTCCAGTCTCCTCTCCACTCCCTAAAGAAGTCATAAATATAATATTAGTAAGTTTCACTAATTTAAACTGTTGTTTTGACATTGTTTACATTAGGTCTTACCAGTAAATGGAATGAAGGAAACGTGTTGGATTAAACGCTAATTACCATCATAATTTACACACAATAATTAATTGAGGAGTAATTAACGAATCAAGTTCCAATATTTCCAAGTCATAGAGAGACAGCTATTTTTATATTTTGAAGTCAGAAATTGTTTGAGTTCCTAATAAAAATATGACACGATGATTATTCAGGCAGAATCAATCATATTGTAATTGTGTTAGGTAAGAAGAGTGTAATTCCAGCCATATAGAAATGTAAATTTTACTCATACAAAAATTAATTAGTTGCATCTAGGCCTATTATTTGATAAAACCACTCACTCTATACACCTGAAACTGATAGCATGTTTTTTCTTTGAGTCAATTAATTACAATATGCAAATTAACGAAAAATACTGTTGCAGTGATAAAACATGTAATTTATAGTCTTATAAAAACAGATTGGTCTGGAATTATTTACTTTTATTCTATGTAAATTTCTATGTAATTTGGGAATGTGTATGGAAAAACTCTATCTGTTCTTATGCAAAATTCAATATGTAACAATGATAGTAATTCTTTAAAACGATATAAATGGAGGCGATTTGTACGCCGCCATACTTCAATCAGGTCGAATTCTGTATCAGCAGCATATTGTCAGACTTTCTTGTAAATCACATTCATCCCCGAACATCTAGTGTACGAAATAAAAACCTTTGTAAACAAGAACAACTAAAACTTATTTTAAACATTTCATAATATCCAAGTGACAATGCGGTAACATCAAAATGAACCTATGGCAGTATCAAGAGGCAGCACCCCAGATTATGCAAGATATGTATAAAACTGATGGAGGGTTATCTGAATGCTGGTAATGTGTTGTAAAACGTGGTATTAAAGATTTAGATAGTGACTGAACATTGTTTTTCTCATGTTAAACTACGATACATATCTCAAACTTCACATAAACATTTTCGCCTCGTTTTATTATGCAGTACCTCTAGAACAGGGTGTAGCCAATGTAGTACTGTTCTCACTTCCTATTAGAAATTACTTTTCAGATTTAACTTACGAAATTTTTTCTTGAAATAATTACTTTTACAAAGATTTACAGACCCAACAGTTAGTAACAAAGGTTGCAAATTTTGACAGTCTGAAAAGTAGCAACTTCTTGTCTTTGTGTAATGTCGACAGCATTGTCGATAGAAAAATTATGGGTGAAAAGAAATTTTTTTGTATGGAAACTGAAGTATACAGTAAAGCTGTTCTTGGATAATTTGAGCTGACAGTTGCCTTACTTATTCAAAATGGATGCTGGGCAATGGATTCGATATGAAAAATATATTATCAGAAAAGTAGTGTTTTAACAAACAAATATCTGCAAAAATATCTTCAGACTTGGCTAATTTAAATATGAAACTTAAGCCAAGTAAAAATTTATACAGAATGGAACATTTCAATTAAGATATGAAAGTTATGAGCAGGCAAGATCCATTACAGTTGGCAACTGCAAACATCGCCTATCTTGTATTACAATTGGATAAATATATTAACAGTTATAGCTATTCATGTCGAAGTAATACATGATTTAGTTAATTTTTCCATCTGTCTTAGTTTCATTTGACTGCAGCTTATACTTACATCTCTAATTATTGGAATTACTTCAGCATTAATTATATCTATATATGTACCTATGAGACTGGTGGTGTCATGGGCACATGACATGGTAAGGTAACCTATACAGGGTGTGCTGAAATTGTTGGTGCAAATTAATATGAGAGGTAAAGAATATCGAAATATAAACATATATTTTATTAAGTACAGTACATATTGTCCCCATGACCAATTTCTGTGCTAGGGACGATTTAAACAGAAGGTAGTTTAGCGACAGTGCGATTCACAGAAACTGCTGGAACGATCGATCTATACGCCTGAATGAACACAATACATCTTTGGACCATCGATTGGCGTGACAGTTCGAAGATTACTTTTTTTTCTTTTATTGGCTTCATTTCCCCCCCAGAGGGTGGCCGAGTTGGCAGCAGTGTAATACGCCGCTCTGCAGCCTACAGAAAAGTAAAAAAAAAAACAGATGATAAAATGGTGACTGCTTAAAACGTATATGGTGAAAAGATGCGAAGAAAGTATAAAAAGTAACGTAGGGTGATGCTGATTTAAACATGATGTAGTTAGACAGGTACAATTAAAAAACATGGTGACAGTCTGGTTTCTGTCCACAAGACTTAACTAGGGGGATGCACAACACTGAACAATTATGGAAACACTGCACTAAGAGTACAAAGGTAGATGCAGGGCCCAGGAGGGGGGGGGGGAGCCGACAGATGAGGATGAAAGAAAGGGGGAAGGAGAGGATAAACCAGAAAAAGGGGGGAGCCGATGGAAGGAGAGGACACAGAAAAGGGCGTAAGGCAGATGCAAGAAGGAGTGGGGATCCGGGGGAAGCAGAAAGAAAAAGGACTCAGGGAAGAGAAAGGAGTCAAAGCGAGGGTAAGTGGAGAAAAAACAGGTTGGAAGTGGGAAGAGGGAGCCCAGAAGAAGAACAGGGCAGGGGGAGGGAAAGGGAGGGGAGAATCAGAGTTGAAAGGAGGCATCAATGGAGGGAGAGAATGCTTCACCAGGGAGGCCGAGTTGATGCAAGCAACCTTGGGAAAGGAAATGAAGGGTGTAGAGGTGGAGGGTAGAGGGACACAACAGTGAAGGTATGAAAGCAGGCAGGGTTTGGAGAGGACTAACCAAGGGATGGGGGGATCAAGTCGGCGGGAGGTGTAGGTCTTGGATATGTTTGAGGAAAAGGTGCAGATGGGGGAAAGGGATCAGGTCATAGAGGATCTGCATGGGGAATGGGCAACATATATGGAAGGTGAGGCAGAGCACATGGCGCTTGAGGATGGGAAGGGACTTATAGAATTTGTGGGGGGGGGGGGCGTTTCCAGGACTGGACTGGCATAACAGAGGATGGGATGGACTAAGGATTTGTAGTTGTGGAGGATGGTAGAGTGGTTCAACCCTCATGCCCGGCCAGAGAGGAGTTTAAGGAGACATAGTGGCTGTGGGCTTTGGATTGGATAGAGCTGAGATGAGGGATTCAGGTGAGGTGACGGTCAATGGTGAGTCCAAGGTAGGTGAGGGTGGGGCAGAGGTAGACAGGTTGGGTGCAGATGGTAAGGGAAAAATCAAGGAGCCAAAAGGAGTGAGTGATTTGACCTACGATTATTGCCTGGGTCTTGGATGGATTGATTTTGAGCAACCACTGGTTACACTATGTGGCAAAAGAGTCAAGGTGATCCTTGAGAAGGTGTTGGAACTGTTGATGGGTAGGAGCAAGGACAAGGTAGGTGGTGACATCGGCATACTGCAGGAGGTGGACTGAAGGGGGGATTGGGGCATATCTGCTGTGTACAGGAGGTAGACGACAGGGGAGAGGACAGAGCCCTTGGGTACCCTGCAGAGGGGTAGATGGTGTCGGAATCGGCATTTTGGATGGCAATGTAGGAGGGGCAGTGGGAGAAGAAGGGGACAATTAGATGGAAGCCACATTGGGTGCTGGGGAGGAGGTGGTGTCGGTTGAGGTGGTTATGGATGCACTGGGTAAGGATGGATTCCAAGAGCTTGCTGAACACCGAGGTGAGACATATAGGGCGATAGGAAGAGGCATCAGATGGAGGCTTGTTGGATTTGGAGAACATCAGGATACAGGAGGTTTCGCATAGGTCAGGGTAGAAGCCAGTGGAAAGGATTACATTGTAGCAGAGAGAAAGGACTGCAAGGAAAGAGGGAGGGCAGTGTTTGAGATGACAGCAGGTAACGCAGTCGTGGCCGGGTGTGGTGTTGTGTTTAGTGCAGGGTGTGAGGCTGATGTCCTGTGTACTGAATGTAGTGTTAAGTTCTGATGAAGGTGGGTGGCCCAAGTACTGAAAGCTAGGAGCAAGGGTAGGAGCAGAGATATCCATATGTTTGATGATGCTGGGGAAGAGGGAATAATCAAACTGGGGATCATCTGCAATGGAAAAGGCATTGTATAGGTGGGAGGTAAAGTGGTTGGACTTACTGATGTTATCAGGAAAGGGACAGTCATGAAGGAGGAGAGTGTACTACGGGGTAGAGCGGTTTCAAGTAAGGCTATGGAAAGCAGACAAATACTTGGAAGACTTTAATGGGAGAGTTGTGTTACGTTGTGTGCATGTCTGTCACCAGGAATGAAATTTCTTCACAGTAAGCATGTGGTGGATGTCTCGTAATTGCCAGTGGCAGGTGAGTAAGTCCTGGTCGTGAGTGTAGAGAAAGGAGTGGTAGAGGTGACGGGATTCACGAAGGAGAAGGACAGCATGTAGGGTTAGGGCTGGGCGTTGATGATTTATGGCTTTGGTAGGGATATGGGTGGCTACAGCATCAGACAATGTCTGGTGGAGGAAGACAGCAGTCGGAAACATATCATCAGGAGATTGGAGGGTAGGGTCATGGCGTTAGTCCTGGGTGTTTATGGAGTCCTGGTAGGCATCCCAGTTGTTGTGGGAGTAATCGTGGACAAATTTAGGAGGAATGTCAGGGTGAGGAACGGGGCGAGGATGGCGACCATCGGAAATGGTGAGGAGTATGGGGGCATGGTCTTTGCCAATTAGGTCTAGAACTTCCATGGTGATGCGCTCAATGAGGTTGTGTTGGATTTTGGTCGTGTTGGGGGAGGATGTCTCCCTGGAGGGTGGTGGATATTGAGGTCTATAGCAATCACATAGGTGTGGCGAATGTGGGCCAGGAAACCATACGGAGGGGGGAGGAGGGTACAAGGACAGATGTGATGGTAAGGGTGGGGAAGAAGAGACTGAGGGTGAGATGCTTCGCAGGATTATTGAGGAGAGGTTGGGTCAAACAGGGACGTGCTTGTGGTGGCCAACAGCAACCCCGCCACGAGCCTGGTGGTATGGGTTATCAGTGTGGTAGAGGGTATAAGGCGCTGGTGTGATGGAGATGCGGGGTTGCAGGAAGGGTTCATTTAGAATGAAGGCCTCACGTGGTATCGATCGAGGGTATGATGGAAGAGGAGTTTGTGGGTGGGCAGAGAGCGGATCTTATGGTGAAGGATACTGTGATGTTGTCTCGCCTAGGTAGGGGAGTTTTAGATGAGGTTTGTGAGAGGGGTGAAGGTGAAGTGCGCATTGTTATGCGAGTAGGTGTCATAGGTGCTGAGTCGGAAGATGGAACAGACAATGAGGGCGATTTGGGAAAGTGTGTGGGGGTGTTGAAAGGGGTGGATATTTTGGAGGACAATGGTGATGAAGTGGATGTTGTCCTCTGCAGTAGGAGGAGGGCAGAGTGAGTTGGTGGGGGGATGGGATCATTGATGGGGTAGACTCCTTCATGAGCTCTGGGGTGATGGGAGGAGGTTTCGCTTTACATTTAGAGGAGTAGGTAGGGTGGTGTTCATTACAGGTATTATCGGAGGGGGGAGAGATGAGGTTGGGGCAATTCTACAGGAAATCGGAATTTTTGCACTCGGGACAGGTAGGGGGACCCTGCAGGCAGTAGTGAAATGGTCATTATACTTTACATATCATTGGCAGCAGTAGGATTGGGGGGGGGGCGGGAGGTGTCAACTTTGTGATGTCTATTATAGATTAGCTGTCCCTCTGTAAGGAGGTGGTCGATGGAGGAGGAGGAGTCTGTGAATAGGTGCAGCAGGTAGGTCAGCTCGGCATCATTAAAGATGCAAAGGGCCAATCAGATTTCAATGTCGGGATGAGAATTTATTTCCGACAACACCACAGCTAAACTTCATGATCACAGCACTTAAGGTCAGCAGACGTTGCGGAGGTTGAGTCTGTCAGGGAGAGGATGGGTTATGGTAGGGGGTAATGGTGATCGTGGGCAAAATTGGATACATGAGATTTTGGAGAGGAGATTGGAGTGGAAGGAAGCATTGGGGGATTTAATGAGGACCAAGTATTTTCAAGGAATCAGAATGGAGGCAGGGGAATTGGGGAAGTATTTATGGATTGCCAGGGAGATGGTGCGAGTGTCAAGGAATTGATGGTCAGGATTGGAGAGGACAAAGATGTAGGTGGAAGGGGTTGTAGGGGTGGGTGCCGAGGTCACATCCACGGGGATGGCGGTGTCTTGGGGATCTGGGGTTTTCCTTGTGGAGAGGGTGGATGCAGGAACAACATTAGGGCGTTTAGTTGGTTTCTTGGACAGGACAGGGTGGGAAGGGGGCTGGGGGATGGATTGAAGTGGGAGGTGTTGGGGCAGGTCCTCCCTGAGGGGTGGGTGATGCAGCAGGTGTGGGGGGTGAGTGTGGTAGAAACCGTGGAGTGGTGGGCAGATATCTGTGCTGCCTGGGAGCCTGTCGTCGGTGGTGCAGTGAGTGGTGGTAAGTCTGAAGATGGCGATGGGGTGACAACTAAGGGTGAGGGAGAAGGAGGGGAAGTGATAGCCGAAAATCGCACAGGAGTGTGGTGGACATGGAGGGAAGGGATGTGGTCTGCAGAAGAGCTGGTCGTGGCTGGAGCAGCTGAGCGGCTGAGGGGGAAGTGAAAATGATGGTTGTAGGGTGGGACAAGGTGGTAGTGTGGAAGTGGGGTGGAGGTGAAGATGGTGACTGTGCTGACGGCGATGGCTACAGTTAGGAGCAACGGCGGCAGCAGCGAGGACAGTGGTGGCAGTGAAGGACTGCAGCAACGGCGGCAGCAGTAGCTTTGTCGGCGTCAGCGGTGGTGGGGAATGGCAGCGACAGCTGGTACACAGATGGCGACAGCAGTAGCATGGCAGGGGTCTCTTCCAAATGCGTTGATTCACTGTGAGTGTAGCCCAGGGAGTGCAATCTTCTCGCTTGGAAGTGAGGGGATTCAACGCTCAAGAACTCTGAAGATTGCTTGCACATCCACAATGGTACCTGCAGCAACAGAATTTCTAACGATGATCTCTATGTCTGTTTCCACAACGGTTTCCTACAACAGCTGCTTTGTATGACTACCAAATCAATTGAAGCGGGATACAAAAAAAAAAAGCTCACATACGGCTCAGAGAGCGGTGAGCTGACCACATGCCCCTGTGTATCCGCATCCAGTGACACCTCTGCGCTGAGGATGATACGGTGATGGTCGTTACTGTTGAGCCTTCATGGCCTGTTTGGGTGGAGTTCTGTTTTCACTAATAAAAATAACGCTTGCCTTGAACAGGAAAGAAAAGAATTTGCTTTATATACATTTCTCCAGGCTTTTGTCTTGAAATGCATTGTTGTGAAAAACGTAGAAAAAAGCATACACGGAAAAAAGTGGCGATCCCAAATGCTGCTCTCTGGGCCTGGTTGTTACGTGGAGGATTGCATTTTCCCCGGGTGGACGTAGTACACAGAGGTGACACGAGAGTCAAGGAGCAGCAGGCAGTGGCTAGCAGTGCGCACTGCCACCAGCAGATGGCAGGCACGCTTTCGACACCACCTTGAAGTCCCTCACCACCTGGTTCTGCTCCACAAAATGCGGTGATGCAGACCAGCTGCTTGCGGACGATCGCTAACGTGGCTAGTTGAGGCAGCTGCCATTTGGTTGCAGACTATGCGCAGTTGTTTGCACGAGGTGAATAAATTTTCATTTAGGTATTTGTGACTATCGAGGGAAACATGTGAAATAAGCTTCATTTGTAGTTCTAAGTTTCGTTGAGAAAATTGTCCAATAAAATGTATTTTCTTGTGACCTGCAAAGATAATTATTTTCAGACTTACACGCATTAATCACCGTATAAGCTACATATAGGCTGGAACGTCAAATTCGTTACACACATTTGAGGGTTGGATCCCCTCAGTTCCGAGTCGAGGAATTGCAATGCCTGGGCCACACTTAGGGCGTCTCGTGGATTTGGAAGAGTTCCAGCCATTGCTGTCGTCTTTTCGTCCGTCTGCCCGCCGTCGCTGCTGCCCGCCGCCTGGTCCTCGCTACCCGGTGTTCACCGCCGCCTGGTTGCCGCCGTCGCCGTCTCCCAGGTGCTCGCTGCTGATGCTGCTGTCGCCTTCGCCGCCGCCGCCGTCGTCGCCACCTGCTCGCCCCCTCCCGGTGCTTGCCGCTGCTGCCGCCAGGTCTCCCGGTGCTCACTGCCGCCCAGTGGTCGCCACTGCCTCCCGTTTCAGTTCCTTTCATACTTCGGTGACTCCTGTCGCCTGTGGGCACCGCCTGCGATCACAGACACCCCCTCTACCACCCTCATCTACACCTCCCCTTCACCTGCCTCCACTTTAACATCGTGGAGTGCTTCCTCTGGGATTAACCTGTCTCATACACTTCCCCTACTCACAGTCTCCCCACTTCTATCTCCTCCTCTTCCCTGTATGCCCACCTGTATATCACTCCTTTCCCTACCCCTGCCCCTGCTCCAGCCCTTGCTCCTGCTCCTGGTCCTGCCCTCCCTCCCACTCCTGTCGCCCACCGAGACGACTTTCCCCATTCCCCACCCACCCCCGTACAACTACGCATGCTTCCCTCGGTGCTACAGAGTCACCACCATAGAGTGTCCCACCCACTTAGCCGGTGCAACCGCCTCACAAGAGGGTCCTGCCATCCACCACCTCCCCATATATCCAGTGCCTCATCCCTCCTCCCAGGCCACATCTGCCAAAAAACCTTCCAATTGGCGACATCTCCTCAAACCATCCTCCAAAACCTACCACTCTCCCCACTTCCCTCTGACAGCGCCATGGATACCACCACACCTCCCACCTCTCCAGCCCCCTCCATGTATACCTTCATCCTTGCCAATACTGATCCAAAATTCCACGATGCCCGCACCCTCACTCTTGAAATCCAGATGTACATCCCCAGTGTACCTATTACCCAACTTATCACTCACAGACTCTGTTCTCATCAATTCCTTCCATACTGAACTCCTCTGGCACCTTCCCTGCATCACCTTTGGCCCCCATGCGTCCCTCACCCCTTTCCTTACATCCCCTTCTCCTTGTCAGCCTCAACACCCTCATTGTCTGCCAACCCTCACCGCCATGATCACAAAACTCAGCCCTGTGGCCATGGAGGCTGAGGTGTTGGCGGAACTGAACGCCCACCCTGCTCTGGAAATCCACTCTGCCCACCGTATTTACAACTCCTCTGGCCCTACCTTCTTCATGCATATGCTTACAGAGTCTGCCTGGTCATGATGGTGTCACCTACCGCCCTCTCAAGGAATCCCACCCATCCATCCTTTCTGTCCTTGCTACCATGTCTTCCACTTTACTTTACCCCAACCTGTGGAAGACTTCCTGTGTCCTGCTGTTACTTAAACCCAACAAACACCCCTCTGATACTTCTTTATATCGTACCATCTGCCTCACCTCCGTATCCAGTAAGGTCCTTGACACCATCCTCTCCCATCGTATTCAACGACCATCTTAACCAGCACCATCTCCTTCCCCTTACCCAGTGTGGTTTCTGGCCTTCCTTCTCAGCTGACAACCAGCTACTTAAGCTAACCAATCTTCTTTCCCTACAACTTAACTCCTGTCGTTCCACTATCTTTGTCTCCCCTGACTTCCAGAATGCCTATGACCGTGTCTGGCATCCCGGACTCCTCTTCAAATTCCAGACCTATGCTCTCCCTATCAACTTCATCCATCTCACTGTTTCCTTCCTCTCTTGTCCTCCCTCCTATGTCACTATCCACAATTCCAAACCCCCACTTTCTGTCCCTCTGCCAGCGTGCCCCAAGACTGCATCCTTTCCCATCTCCTCCATCTCCTGTACACTGCTAATATGCAAACACCTCCCTCGCTTGTTCACCTCCTCCTATTTGCTGATGACACCGCCTTCCTAGCCCTTCCCTTCAATGGTGCCAACATACCCTCCAAAACCACCTTGGCTAATTCACCACTTGGTGCAACCGGTGGTTCCTCTGTGTCAACCCCTCGAAGACTGAGGCGATCATTCATAGGCCGCACCACCTGCTCCTCCTGTCTCCATGATTTCTACCTCACGATTTATGGCCTCACTCCTACCCTCAAATACCTTGGCCTCCCCCTCGACCGCCATGTCAGCTGGAGTCCCCATCTCCTTACCATCCAACACAAAGCTCACAACAGACTCCACCTCCTGAAACTCCTGTCCAGCTGGACATTGGGCCTGCATCCTTCCACCATCCTTCACACCAACAAATTCTTGATCTGTCACATCTTTGTTATGCCAGCATTACCTGGAGTTCTGCCCCTCCCAGGTACTATAAAGCCCTCCAAATCATCGAACGCCATGCACTCTCTCGCCTTCTGTATCCACCTTCTGCCTTCCTTCCTCCACGTGCATCCTCTATGACCCCATCCCCCACTTTCTCCTTTTCCTTGAACACATCCGAGCCGTGTATATTGTCCACCACCTTGATCCCCCTCACCCCCTGGTGTCTCCCTTCCTCTCCACCCCGAGGTCATTGCTGCACCTTTACCCTTGTGTCTCACCCTCTCTCCATCTCCACACCCTCCACTTCCTTTCCCAATGCAACTTCAGCATCTCCCCCCCCCCCTGCATGATGTGCTTCACCCAGACGTTTACCCTTCCAACCCTAACCTCACCTTCCTCCTGCCTTCTCCTCAGGGCTCCCTCTCCTCCCCCCTTCTCCTGAGCGGCTTTCCCCTCCTACACCCCCTCCCTCACCTGTGCTCCCCTTCAGTGTCTCTGCACTCCCTCCTGCCATCTTTTCCCTCTGCATCACCTGCACCACCTGTGTCCCGTCTCTTGGTGCACGCCTTGATTCCCCTTGCCTTTTCATCCCGCCCCTTCCCTGCTGCACCTTGCTCTCCCCTGCTTTTCTATGCTCTGAATCCTCCCCCTCGGCTGCTCCCTCATAGCAGTTTTATTCTTCGTTGTGTGTGGGATTAAAACGTCTTGTTCTGCAGTGTTTTTAATACTGTTGCCAACTTTTAACCTGTGCATGAGACTTCAGTGTCTTTTTTGTGCTCTACGAATCGACATATGTCTTTTTTTAATTGTATGTCTACTTTTTTAATTGTACCCCCATGAATGTCTCCACGTCAGTGTATTTTTACCTCCATTAGCTCCCCTTACTCTTATTTAAGTCCCCCTTTCTTATCGCCTTTATATGTATAATTTTCTTCTTGTATTAGTTGTCATGTAACACAGATGAAGAGCAGCGGTTTGTGCCTCTGACAGCCACTGTACCATTACAATATGCTGCCAACAGAACTTATCAGGAGTCAAGTTACAAATTTACAGGATTTGGCCTGAGAAGTAACAAGACTGTTAGGCTGCTAGATGTACTGTAACTAACAGCCGCAGATTTTTCGCATGTCGCTACCAAACGCTTGTGGGATATAGAACGGCAGGTCATGAGGTTGGAGGAGAAAATGCGGCTCCTGGTTGGCTTTGTGGATGCTATCGTTATCAACATAGCAGCTCACCCTTCCAGAACTGAAATGTATTTCTCGGACTCAGATAAGGGAGGATTACCAGATGACTGATTGTAATTAATCCCTTCAATGGCTTCATTATTCAACCGTACGACGAAATCCCTGTAGTAAGCTTTTGCGTTACCCACAGACCACTCAGAAGAATAACCCCACTGAAGTTAATTTTTTTTCTTTATTGTAATTACATGCCTTGTACGAAGCAGGGTGGCAGCGGCCTACATACGCCACTCTTCGGCCAAAAGAAAACAGATAGTAAACATGGAGACAGAAAAACAGATATACATGAATGGTAAAAACAGGAGACATAATAAGAAATGAAATGCAGACACTGGTTGTACAAGCAAGTTCAGCAGTGCACACAAACATAGAAAAACAGTTTCACATGCAAACGGAGGAGCACACTGAAGGAGAAAACTGACGCACTTAGACGAAGAGAACACTGTAGCACATTGGTGACGATCTCCGTCACACTGAATACACTAATGAGATTGGGGGGGGGGGGGCAGATACTGGGTGCAGGGGACGGGTAGAGGGAAAAGATGGGGGAAGAAGCCGACAGGAGAAAGGAAGGGTGAGGGGAGGGGAGAGGTTAGGGTCGGGTGTGGAAGCCTGGGAGGGGAGGAAGAGGCAGAACTGGGAGAGAGCAGGGGGAGGGAGAAGAGAAGGTGAGGAAGGAGAGAGGGAGCCCTGGAGGAAAAGGGGGAAGGAAGGAAAGGGAAGATTAGAGCTGATAGGAGGGGTATATGGAAGGAACGAGGACATCATCAGGAAGGGGGAGTCAGCGGAAGCCACCTTGGGCAAGGGTGTGGAGAGTGTGGAGTTGGAGAGCAGGTGGGATGCAAGAGTACAGGTGTGGCAGCAGTTGAAGTTAAAAATTTTCATCACTGTTGTTTGTAATTAGAGTACTGTGTCAGGTGAGAACGAGAGCATTTTATGATACTCTGGTCACCTAAGAAGTGGGGCGTAGTGCTGGAGATTTTCCGAATATTATATCACTCTCTTTAAAAATTAAATGACATTCGAATTGTTTCTTTGCACGTTTCTTTTTTCGTCTGAACTGCTACTACCCGCATCATTGCAGGCTAGTTGGACCGCTGGCTGGCCAGTGCTGTCCAAGTTCAATGCGTTGGTAGAGCTGTTGCCCTGCATTATCGCTCAGTCTATGTGCGTGTAACACAGCATACAACGTCTCCTTATGATCGTACTTGACTGTACTAGTCACAGATTAGCTTACTCTTCACGTGGAACGAAATTCAATGAGATCAAGAAAACGCGGATTAATACATGGTGTAATACTTACATCAGGTTTATTTTAGGCACTTACAGTCTACCCCCTACTCCAGACCATGTGTTCCTCATACTTGAAACAAGAAATAAACTCAACTGAATCAAATGTCTTTAATATCAACGTTCCCCTTATATCCAATAACAAATTCTGCAGCAAATAGTGTGCAATAAAGATGTTCATTATTACTGTCATTCGCAAAATTTCAAAATTTTTTAAATTCTTTTCGCAGGCTAACATTAACACACGCTTTCTTTTCTCCATTATTAAGCGATGAGACAAAAAACGAGTACCAATTAAATGATCAAAGATGTGTAGATCAGTTAGTTCACACACGAGAACAACATAGATACATTGCCCCAACGATGTTGCCAAATACCTAACAGTAAGTGAAAAGTTGTGGTTCAAAATGCAGCGTTGAACGTGTAGATCTAAAATTTTAAAAAATATTCGCTAGTCGTATAATTCTCAAACCTAGCATATTTGCAATCTTGGACATTATCCCTAGATTACTGATTCGTCCTGTTCCAATCACGTATGGAGCGCAGGAAGAATGATTGTTTGAATGCCTCTGTACGTGCAGTAATTACTGTGATCTTATCCTCACAATCCCTATGTGAGTAATACATAGGCGGTTGCAGTACATCTGTAGAGTATCATTTAAAGCCGGTTCTTGAAACTTTGTTAACACACTTTCCCGGGTTGTCCTCAACAGTCCGCCAGTTAAGTTCCTTCAGTATCTCTGTGACACTAAAAACCCCTTTCCCCGATTATCCACAGGCTTGCATTTTGCATAAAACGAATATGAAAAGTATAGTAATAGTCGCTCTGCACCTATATGAAATTGAAGACATGATTTATGTCCAAGATGTGACAGAGAAATAGATGACTTAGCACCCATCTTTGCTTGCCTACAGGAGAGTGTTGAATAGGTTTTCCATCAATTTGCATCTTTCGTCACAAATGAGTTTAAAGTCCTGGGATGATCGTATTATGGACAGGTTTGCCGTTAACGATTGCAGGTAGATAGTGCTCTAAGTCACACACAGAACACACAATTGTACATGAATCGATCGCAAGTTATACCACACAACTGATGCAACGCGAGAGAACAATGGAAAAAAATGGTTAAATGCGTGACAATCGCTAATACCTGCTGGTTTCCATCAAGTCTTTTGCTCCTACCGTAGGAATCTGGTCATTTTTGATTCCATAGACAAGAATTACTCCCGTACCATTCAATAAACTGCTACATTAATTGTCTGTTCACTTCTCTACCTATCTCCCCACTTTGTTTCACGGCTGAAAGAGGTGCAAATGTAAACAGTAGTTCTGTGATACACACAGGCGTCCGCAGCTGTTTCGCGAAACATTAAAAGTAACTTAACAGCAAGTGTTGTCAAAACGGAGAATATTTTTGGGCCCATGAATACTGATCAGTCAATATTACCAGCACTGACAACACGCCAACTCTCACCTTCAGACGGTCTGTATATTGGCGCATTGTTAATACACTGACAATAGTACTGGACCTGTGGAGAGCCCCTTAAGAAATTCACTGAATGCATGAGGGAGCACACAAGCTTATCCGATCGTTGTGGTTTGAAGGGAGTCGTGTGAAGTTAGCACCCATTTTTCTTGAAAGTTACATTTTTTTTCATAGTTCTTGATAGACTTGCCATAGTTCTAGAGTTCTTTGTACGAAATTTGGATAGTTCTGCAGAATTTAACTAAGAAAACAACAATACTAGAAAAAATTTTCGTATCGAAAACATTCTTTGTCAATTTCCGCAAAATGTAAATTCTTACAACAGTTCTGAGGACAGTTCGGAACAAAACTCCAAGAGTTCTGTCGAAAACCCTAACAACACTTTTTTGTGCAGCTAATAGCTTACAAGATAATTGCAACTTAAGGAGAAGATCTTTTTGCTTACTGTGCAGTTGGTACCCCTTTTTTCAGAAACGTATATTTTTTTCAGAGTTCTTGATGGATATGCCATAGTTCGATAGTTCTTTGTGCAAAATTTGAATAGTCCTGCAGAGTTTAGCGAAGAAAACAACAATACTAGAAAAAAGTTTCGTATCGAAACATTTCTTTGTTAATTTTCGCAAAAAGTAATTTCTTACAACAGTTTTGAGGACAGTTCTGAACATAACACCAAGAGTTCTATCAAAAATCGTAATAAAATCTTTTTGTGGCGACGATAGTTTATACGATAATTTCTTTAATGTTAGGCCCACTTTCTCCACAAAAAAAAAATAAATCCGTACAACAGTTTTGATGAACAGCTCTCTATAACAGCCCATGTTTTCTATCGTCAATCATAATAACATTTTTTTGTGGTGATAATAGTATGTAAGACAATTGAGTAATCATAATAACATTTTTTGTGGTGATAATAGTATGTAAGACAATTGAGTAATTGTGGGGCTCACTTACTCTACAAGAAAAAAATATATCTATTCGTAGAACATTTCTGATGACACCTCTGGATAGCATTGTAGGAGTTACATCGAAAATGCTAGTAAAATATTTTGTGCAGGTAATTTTTTATGAAGTAACTGCATTTAATAAGGAATGCTTATGAGGATTTCCCGTGAAGTTTGAACTCCTTTTACGAGAAATATACATTTTTTTCATACTTCTTGATATGTATGCAATAGTTCTAGAGTTCCTTGCTCAAAACACGAACACAGAATTTCGGGAACAAAACAATAACTCAGCAAAATTTTGGTATAGTAAAAAATTATTTGTCAGTCTGGAAAAAAATAAATTAGTATAACAGCCCAGTTGGCAGTTCTGGATAGCACCCAAAGAGTTGTATTGAAAATGTTAAGAACATTTTTGTGGAGATAATAGTTTATGCGATAATTGTTTTAATCTGATATTCACTTTCTCTACGAAAACAGAATTCGTAGAACAGTTCTGATGACAGTTCTGAATAGCATCCACAGAGTTCTACCGAAAACACCCTTAATATTTTTTGTGGTGGTAACACTATATCAGATAATTACTTTAATGTTGGACTCACTTTTGTTATGTAAATCTGATAAATTCGTACAAAAGGTACCAGAGGTACAATGAGCTGTGGTGGGAGAGCTGTTGGCGTGGTTACTGTGCAACTTACTTGATGGGCCCCAACGCTGACAGAGCTTCACGTATCGGCCTCTTGACATTAGTATTCCTTGTTTGCTTACAATTCGCCTTTGTTCATATCGCACCCAAAATTCAATTTCTGAAGTGATCTTTTAACATAGAACAATTTTAATAGATCGATGCGATTGTAATCACTGTATATACTACTTTATGATGTCCAAGGATGATTGATTCTTTATGTCAATGTTTACCTTAGTATAATATAGGTTAATGAATTACATAGTAGTTCGAAAAAGCTCATTCTCTTACAAAAATACGTCATATATCCGAAATGACTAGTAACAAATCCGCGAAAAGCATATCAGTTTCACCAAATTAAGAAAAAAAAGTAAAAAAATGTTTTACGTCAGTTTCGTGGACGTATCCTTGCTAGGCAGATGTAATTGCTTTACAAGTTTCTCTAAAATTTTAGTAATTATATTTGTTGGTCCTACAGAACTACACTTTGAGCATTCAAATGACCTACATATCGCCAGAAACCTCTTTGTTACTCCTAATTTCTCGTAGACTGAGACTGACTCTCACATTAACGTATCTTGCTTCTCTGATTTATCTCGTTTCAACATAGTTACTTGTTGTACCGGTACGGTGCAGGACTCACCTGACAAAAAACTTCTGGGTCCATGGTTCTGATCGTCAGTAAGTTAACATGTGGCCAGTCGGCCCTTTTTTCAACCATTCTCACACCCATTTCGTTTGTTTTATCTGTCATTCACTGCTTACAAGCTGTAGCTAATGTAACTGCAACACACACGAATCCTTTTCGGTGTTCGACAGCTTAGGCTGTAAGACCAGGGTGTCAACTGACGATTGTTGTCAGTATTTTTGATGATGTGAGGTCACTTCAGTATATTGAAGCTTTGACAAGCTAGTATTATCAATAAATATTGAGCATGCACAGGCCTCCAACAGTTGGCGATACTATGCCGCCTGCGTCTAGTTTTAAAAAAACTTGCACCATCAAGGTAAGAGTGTCCGATAGTAAGTTCGAAAGTATACCAGAAATTTCAATTAGAACATGACTAAACAATGTACAACAACGAATTGATGAAGTTCATAAGCAGCTACGAATGAGTTTCCTTAATTTATTTATAATAACAGAATATGGTGAGTGGCGAAAGAAAATAAACAAGAGAATGAAAATGATTTGGGGCTGCTGACCTGTAAAGTCAGGGGGCTTCCGAAACTGAGCTTCACACCTGTCCGGAACAGAAGGTTTGAGAGCAGTGCAAATAGGAGGTTGACTTTTACTTTTAGCATCGAGATATCGCGGTGTTCGTTAAATGCGGGAACAAGAAAAAAAAATTACATTGGGTCAGGGACCAGGCTGGGTTGTGGACGTAATGAGGCGTGTTGGACGTGGGTTGATGGTGAAGCCAGGAAGATGGATTACATGAGGTACCGCACATCGAACGAGAAAGTTCCACGCTGCATTTGAGGAAATAAGACACTCTTTACATTTGAACACAAAGCGAGTCGTAACTAATTCAAAGTTTGTCGCAATAATCTAACAAACAGTATAAGGCATTACACAGTGAAGCTACTACAGTGCATCATAGGTACAGACAAGAAGAGTCTGAACCCTTCAAAAATTCATACGCGTTTCATCTTTCCATGAGACTCCCATAACCTCAATCTATTTTTTTTTTTTTTACTTTATTGTTATTTCGACACCTGAACAATCAGGTAGGCTGGCAGCAGCACAATACGCCGCTCTTCAGCCGAAGAGAGTACAGTGAGATAAGCAGAGAAGAGACATCACTTAGAAAAAACGGCGGGAAAAAACAGTAGACACATGAACATAAAAACACAAGAAGCCGTTCACACTCGATGACAATCCACACGACTAACTGTTGACATGACGCACAAACACTGAAGAAGACGATGCACTGGTGAACGATGGAGTGTGACGGTGAACACTGAACACTAAACAGGACGGCACACACGATACACTGATGGCGGTGATCTCCGGCGCGCGAATGTCCACTGAGCGTGTGCGAGTCCGGGGACCTGCCAATAGAGGACGAGGAGGAGGAGGAGGAGGAGGAGGAAGGGGAGTGGGAGAGCGAGAAGGGAGAGCAGAGATGCCACGGGCAGTGGAGAAAGGGGGGAGGGAGGAAGGGGGAAAGGAAGCCCAGGGGAAGAGGGGTGGAGGGAGGGGACAGGGGAAAAGGAAAGAGAAGGGAAGGGAAGAGAAGGGAGGGAGGGTGCTGAAAGGAAAGGACACCGGAAGAGGGGGGGCGGGGCAGGGTCAAAGTTTATATGAGGGGTAGATGGAGGGGACGAGGACATCATCAGGGAGAGGGAGCTGGCGGAAGCCACCTTGGGAGAGGGTAAGGAGGGTGGACAGATGGAGACCGGGCGGGACGTGGGAATACAGGCGCGGCAGCGGGCGGGGGTGGGTGAGGATCGGGGAGACGAGCGGGTGAGGAGGGTCGAGTTTACGGGAGGTGTACAGGATCCGTATCCTTTCAAGTAAAAGGAGGAGGTGGGGGAAGGGGATGAGATCATACAGGATCCGCGTGGGGGAGGGGAGACGGAGGCGATAGGCGAGGCGGAGAGCATGGCGTTCAAGGATTTGGAGGGATTTATAAAAGGGAGGTGGGGCGGAGATCCAAGCCGGATGGGCATAACAAAGGATAGGGCGGATGAGGGATTTATAGGTGTGGAGGATGGTGGAGGGATCCAGACCCCACGTACGGCTGGAGAGGAGCTTGAGGAGACTGAGTCGGGAGCGTGCCTTGGCTTGGATTGTCCGGAGGTGGGGAGTCCAGGAGAGGCGACGGTCGAGGGTGACGCCAACCTCAATCTAGCAATTTGACACACATAATAAACACATTAGCAAGAACGTTGCTGGGTGTGAAGTACATTCCTCACAATTTGACCATAGATATGGATAGTTCCTCCAATTTCCTGAAGCAACTTGAAATGAGTACTTGATATTGGTAAGGACATCTTTCTTATTTTCAGCATTTTCCTGCTGAACAGCTTATTGCGAGATCCAGTACACAGCCGTTACGTCCTGCACTGTTGCTCGACGTTGCCGACAGATGTCAGCTTGAAACGCTGTCGGGAAAACATGGCGATCATTTTATCCCCGTCTCTTGTCGCCGTCTGCAGTTAGTGACTACCTGTAATCCAGTCACATAGTATTTGCAGCCACATTGGCTGTGTGTAGTGTGTTAACTTTTAAGAACCCGTTACCAATAAAACAATTTGTGAAACTGTACTACGTTAAGCAAAAAATTGACGGTGTTTAGAGCTAACTGTCGTTTTCGTCGAACAAAGATCGCTTTGGAGTGCTTCTGCGAAATTGTGTTAGACAGAGAGTGTGACAGAATGGCGGACGTTGTTTGTATCGGTGTTTCGCCGCATACGGTTAAGGAAAAATAGTTTTATTACGATTTATCTAACTGTGCCACAGTGTCGGCCACTGGAGCATTCAATTTGTAGTGAAAAAAAAAATCGTTCGTTAGCACCAAAAGTAGTAGTACAGACGTCGGTATAGGACACTTTCCAAGTGAAAACCAAGTTAAAAAAATTACCTAATCTTTTTCACTTGAAAAACTGATGGAATGGAACAAAATAAGTGAAAACCAAGTGAAAAATTTTCCACATTAAATTTTAAAACATTTAGCTCAAAACTGGTCGCCTCTTTCAACCTGCATCTTTTCGGCCAAAAGATGGCGGACCCTTTTTTGCGGTAACTTTTTTGCGAAATCTTAGTCAATTTATGGCAAAAGTGGTCGCCTTCCTGAACCCGCATCTTTTCGCTCAAAACAAACCGAACACTTGTTTGTGAGCGCTTTTTTGTGAAATTTCGGTGACTTTAAGAAAGATCAGTGATGTGGGACAAACCCGCATCTTTCCGGTCAAAAGATAGTGGACACTTTTTGGAAGTATTTATGGATGGCCAGGGTGATGGTGCGAGTGTCGAGGAACTGCCCGTTTCACTTCCTTTCATACTTCTGTGACTCCTGTCGCCTGTGGGCACTGCCTGCGATCATGGACACCACCTCTACCACCATCATGTACACCGCCCCTTCACCTGCCCCCACTTTAACATCGTGGAGTGCTTCCTCTGGGATAAACACATCTCATCCACCTCCCCTACACAGTCTCCTCCCCTTCTATCTCCTCCTCGTCCCTGTATCCCCACCTGTATGTCGCTCCTTCCACTACCCCTGCCCCCGCTCCTGCCGCTGGTCCTGCCCTCCCTCCCACTACTGTCGCCCACCGAGACGCTTTTCCCCATTCCCCGCCCACCCCCTACAACTACGCATGCTTCCCTCGCCCGAGTAACCACCCACCACTCCACAGTCAACACCACAGAGCACCCCATGCTCTTACCTCATAAGAGGGTGTTGCCTTCCACCACCTCCACATCCATCCAATCTCACATCCCTCCTCCCAGGCCACATCCACCAAAAAACCTTCCAAGCGCCCATACCTTCAGCCTTGCCAACCCTGATCGAAAATTCTTCAATGGCCACACCCTCACTCTTGAAATCCGGACGTTCAACCCCAGTGTACCCATTACCCAACTCATCACTCGCAGAGACTCTCTTCTCATCAATTCCTTCCATACTGACCTCCTCCGGCTCTTTCCCTGCATGTCCTTTGGCCCCCATGCATCCCTCACCACTTTCCTTGCAGTCCCTTCTCCTCGTCAGACCCAACCCCATCGTCGTCCGCCAACCTTTACCGCAGTGATCACAAAACTCTGCCCTGTGGTCATGGAGGCTGACGCGTTAGCAGAACTGAATGACCACCCTGCCCTGGAAATCCGCTCGGCCCACCGTATTTACAATTCCTCTGGCCCTACCTTCTTCATGTGTATACTTACAGAGTCTGCCTGGTCATGATGACATCACCTGCCGCCATCTCAAGGAATCCCCCCCCCAAATCCTTCCTGGCTGCCCTTGCTACACTGTAAAATGTGCTCCCCCGATCTGTGGAAGACCCCGTGTCCTGCTGTTCCTTAAACCCAACAAATTTGCCTCTGATACTTGTGCGTATCATCCCACCTGCCTCACCTCCATGTTCAGTAAGATCTTTGAGACAATCCTCCCCCATCGTGTTCAACAACCATCTTAACCAGCACCACCTCCTTCCCCTTACCCAGTCTGGTTTCTGGCCTTCATTTTCAGCTGACAACCAGTTACTTAAGCTTACCAGTCTTCTTTCCCATTGTTCCACTATCTTTGTTTCCCTTGACCTACAGAATGCCTTCAACCGTGTCTGGCATCCCGGTCTCCTCTTTAAATTCCAGACCTATGCTCTCCCTGTCAACTTCATCCAACTCATTGCTTCCTTCCTCTCCCGTCCTCCCTCCTATGTCACTATCCACAATTCCAACTCGCATACTTTCCATCCCTCTGCCGGCATGCCTAAAGGCTCCGTCCTTTCCCATCTCCTCTATCTTATGTACACTGCTGATATGTCCAAACCTGCCCCGCTTGTGCATCTCCTCCAGTTTGCTGATGACACCGCCTTCCTAGCCCTTTATCCTACACTTCAATGGTACCAACATACCCTCCAAAACCACCTTCGCCAATGCACCGCATGGTGCAACCAGTGGTTCCTCTGTATCAACCCCTCAAAGACCCAGGCGATCATCATAGTCCACATCACCTGCTCCTCCTGTCTTCATGACATCTGCCTCACCATTTATGGCCGTCCTATCCACCTCACTCCTACCTTCAAGTACCTTGGCCTCCCCTTCGACCGCTATCTCACCTGGACTTTCTATCTTCTTACCATCCAACACAAAGGTCACAACGGACTCCACCTCCGGAAACTCCTGTCCGGCCAGACACGAGGTCTGCATCCTTCCACCATCCTTCACACCTACAAATCCTTGATCTGCCCCATCTTTGTTATGCCAGTATTGCTTGGATTTCTGCCCCTCCCAGGTTCTATGAGGCCCACCAAATCCTCGAACGCCATGCACTCCGCCTCGCCTATCGCATCCGCCTTCTGTTCCCCACGTGAATTCCCTACGACCTCATCCCCTTCCCCCACCTTCTCCTTTTCGTTGAACACATCCGAACCCTGTATATTATCCACCGCATTGATCCCCCTCACCCCCTGGTGTCTCCCTTCCTCCTCACCCCAAGGCCACAAAATTTGTAGAACAGTTCTGAATAGAATCCACAGAGTTCTACCGAAAACTATAACAATATTTTTTTAGACAGTAACATTACATCAGATAATTACTTTAATGTGAGACTCACTTTTGTTATGTAAAATTAATAAATTGGTAGAAAAGGTCTGATGGCATTTCTTAATAGGACCCTAAGAGTTCTACTGAAAACTGTAATAACGTTTTTTTGTGGGGATAACAGTTAATGAGTTAATATCATTTACAAGAGACTCACTTAGACTACATTATCATAAATTGGCACAACCCTTTTGTTGAAAGTTCTGGATAGTACCGAAAGAGTTCTTTTAAAAGCCCACACAACATTTTTATGGTGCCAATAGTCCATGAAATAGATTGCATGTTCACTCTGCAGTGGGTGTGCACTGATGTGAAACTTGCTGGCAGATAAAAACCGTGTGCCGGATCGGGTCTCTAACCCCAGGCTGTCGCGAAGAAATACGTATCTTGATAATAGCCTTTCTTCCAGGAATGCTACTTCTGCAACTTTGGTAGGACGACTTCTGTGATGTTCAGAAACCAGGAGATGAGGTACCACCAGAAGTACAGCTGTGATGTATTCTCACTGTTATTTTGGAATTATGTGAGACATAAAAAATGCTACAATGTGCAGTGCAGTACACAAAAGCTCTTTTATCTGGACTATTTGGGTTGGGATGTAATTTGGATTACCGAAAATCCTTATAATCCGGAAATATTCTACTAAATACAAAAAGTCTAAATGTTCAGCACTGTACAAACGCCGGTACAGCTTCCTAACGCTGACTATAGTGGGTGGAAGCGTGGGATGTGCATGCTTAGATGATTCAAAGAGAGAAGGCTCGTCAGTGCAAAACAAACAGATGGCTGAGAGAGCAAATCCATTCACACCCTCCACTAACCAGATGGTGTCACACTTGTCGAGAAGCGCACCACAGGTACAATGAGCTGTGGTGGGAGAGCTGTTGGCGTGATTACTATGCAACTTACTTGATGGGCCCCAATACACCGTTATATTAATGTACAATACTTGAGAAACTATTGCATTCACACACTCTGAGCTCCTAAATCACTCGGTACTAGGCTAAATTACCAGCCTATGTACCCCACTGACTACGTATCTTCGTGTTTCAAGAAAAAAAAGACCAAGGGACACAAAATATGAATCCCGATAAATCGGAAATATACATAATATTTCTATACACTGTAAAAATTTTTGACTCTCGCTGTAGTCTAACTCATCAAACGTCTACACTTGCTTTCTAACTAGAACAAATGTTGGCAACAATATTAACGATAGCAATTTCAAATTTAGTCGTTACACGCAGCACATGTTTTTCTGTATCGTAGAGTCTGGTGATGTTGCCACCTAACTTTCATCCATGAGGGTCCTGGGCATATTTTTAGCCGTTAGTGGTCCTGGATGCCATGAGAGCTCAAAAAATTGCTTTTTTACGTAATAAAATTTTTCTGGTTCTTCCTGATTCTAAAAATATACACTTCGTGTACAGTACCTCGTCATTCTCGCGCTTAAATGTTATTTTGTTTAATTTGGGCGCCGCAATTTCCGTAGATACTCGTTTATGTAATATCTTTGAAGAACCTGTCGTCTGTCGTAAGTGCAGGAAAAATGTTTACATGACAGAAAACAAAATCACAATGCGTTTCAACAGTTGAATTTGGGAACACGTGTCAAAATCTGTTTTTGTTGGCATTTCAGGTTTTCACATTGGTGGAATGGATGACATAATATGTTTTAATGATGGAGTAAAAAGCAGATTAAAAACATTTAGCAGACCAGGCATCACAACTAGGAACAACATGAAAATTGTGCTGCTATGAGCTGACAGGCAACATGGCACAGAAATCGAAAAAGCTGTTGAAACCATGAAAAAGGAGTCCATAATAGCAAAGAAAAGAAGTAAAACTAAAGAAAATGAAGAGGACAAGAAAGGAATCAACAAAACTATGGAGCAGGAATGGTTTGAAATGTCGTCATTGATAAGAAAATGACATACAAATCTTTAGTTTCAGTTTTCTGTAATCAACGTGTTTGCATACAGAGATATTGTCACCGGTATCTCATCCACTATTAAAACTACTTAAACAAAGTTATGGATGAATAATAATATAGTGCCTGCCTACATACTGAACCACATTATTCAACAATGGATTAAATATTTTAAGTTTGAGTATGTCATATTATGTTCTTAAATTATTAGGAGAAAAAGTTGACTCTTAAAATACATTTTGTTTAAAGTAATCAAAACATGAAACTGGTAAGTATTACTGGTTTACTGTTACAACAAGGTAATAATTCGAAGAATAAAATTGGATTTTTTTATCTTTTATTTGGAATGGTGTGTAAGTATATTGAATCTAAAATAACAATTACATATAATTCAATATGTAAGAAAAACATCAATATTCACTGCACAATGTATTCCACAGATTTACAATATTTTTCATCTAGAGCTCACAATATACTAATTGTTTGATGAAAGTATCACTCCTGAATCTATTGATAGTCTGGCATTATTAACTTTCGAAGTACCAGCAACAACTACAGGCCGTGACGTACAGGTCCCCTTAACAGCTCTTCTTCAGGAAACACTAAAACACAGAAGGACATACATACGTAGGGAATTCAGTAGTAAATAAGCATTGAATAGAAAAGAAGGTACAATAAATATATATGTGAAATTTAGAGCATAAAATGCTCGTATTCTAGTGACTGAAACAGGAAGATTGTGGTTCTAGAATCAAAGACACTAAGAATTAACGTAAGAGCTGTACTTAATTTGCTTGAGGACCAATTTGGGAAAAGTGCCAAATTAATGTCTATGAATTTCTTAGTGGAATTCCAGTTTGGGCAATCATCTACGTAGTTTTTCTAGCTCAATGTGACAATGATTACATTTTCAAGCGTTTTCAGCATTGCACTCTCCACCATTTTATTGTTACAGGTCTCTAGGTTTTCTTCTGTTTTCGAAAAACAGGACGAAATTTCAAAGATATCCCTAGTGAAGTATGACTCGCGATAGTCTTTTGTGAAATGAAATATCTCTTTAGAGTCCAAATTCGGCAGGAAAGTATTTTCTGAAGAGCGCTGAAAACACACACTATCACTCTTGAATGAGAGACTGTTCCGCAATCATAACAAGTGAGCTTGAAAGAGCAGAAAATCTGTATTCAAAACTATTAAATCTTGTGTGTGTCTCATTGCCAACTTCATGTTGGGTCTCAATTTGTAAGGTATTGTTCAGTGTGGTCTCAGAATTATCGAGTAGAAGATTGCGTTTGGCGTTTGTGTATCTTCAGCTTCTTATTTATTCTTTCCAGATCTCTTCTTCATGGTAAGGCAGTGATGCTTCAGTTGTTTTGTGCTTCAGAGATTACTTTGAATCTTGTTTTTCCATCATAAGTGGCGTTAACAGTTTTGTTTCCTCACGCAGGCAGTTCAAATGTTGAAAAATGAATTTGTCTACTCGTAAAGGTAGCTTGTCAAAGCCCATTGTCTTTAATTTTGAAAACTGTCCTTCAGTCGCTGCTGACGAACGAATACATAAATGAAAATGGAAAGAGATAGTCATCCTTAGTCTGATTCACGATGACTTCAGCTTCATTGTAGATACGTTTTGCCCTATCAATCCACGCATTTGCAGTAGATTCCTTAGAGTTCAAAATTGACTCCAAAAGATGGTCATAATTGTTTTCAATATCATCAGTTTTGTAGTCACCATCTTTCGTTTCGTCAATTTATAAATGACATGGACTACCTCTGATAATGTTATCAAGGTGGCGCTGATGTTCCATTGATGAATGTTCTTGACCACACTCATCAATACCAAGATGTTCGCACAATGCAACAACCAAAAGTGAGCGCAAAGCAGTTTAGATATCATGAAAATCGGTCCTCATGTAAATAAGGGCCAAAACGCGAAGATCAAGTTGTTTTGTTTGTGATTTACCTCCTGAGAAGCATTTACATCTTGAAATCATGACCATAAAACGGTTTAAATCTATTCTCAAATAACACGAGGGTAGAATTACTCTATTGTGCAAAACAATATGACTAAAACACCTATTCAAATAATCTGTTAAATCTGAGCAATTGGCTATTGCTCAAGAAATGGCAACGAACAAAGTCTTACCAAAATCAGTTACCATGATTTTTGGTCTAGGAGCTCCAGATCTGACGATTTCCATAAAGAAAAATGACAAGAAATATGCATCATGCCTACAGGATATCATCTGATAAATTGGGCAACTGATTTATGATCGATTGACGATATTTGGATCTTTACTAGTGACGTTTACTTTGCGGATGCACATGTACTTATACAGGTATATGTACTTTGACTTAATTTCTATATAGTCAGCCCTGTTTGACAGATCCCCAAATCGTGAAATAAAGCGAAATGCAACGTCACCTGTAGCATCTACTGAATCGTATACACTGCTATTGATTTGATGACAATATTTGTGCGACAGACTTTGATACATACAGAAGAGTGGATCCAATCCTGATATATACAGAAGAGTGGATCCAATCCGATTGCGTGAATTTTGTCCCAATGGGTTGTACGTTTCGCGATTTGCAGGTTTTCAACAGGCTTACTAGTTGTTATACCAAATCCTTTGGTTCTTTCCTCTTCTTTAGCCTTCCTCAGGACATCAGTATTTGGTAAATTTGGAGGAATCATGTCTCCGAAAGACATATTTTTCGCTTCATCATTTCGCCAAAGAGCTGCAGGCATGCTGTTATCAACCAATTTAGCAGCTACCTGTTGTCTTCTTTTCAGGTGATTACTATCGTCTGAAAAGTTTGAAAGTCTGCAGTTTAGAATAATATCGTTGATCTTTTTTGGCTTCTTCATAGCAATCCCTTCGAAAGTGGCTCTGCATTCTGCACCTTTGATCTTCAATAAGTACTTTTAACTTGAACTTTCACACACTTTCGCGTATTTGAAAGAAAAGGCACATGGAATTTTGTGATTTTCATAAATATTATCAGCCATCAAATCGATTCACTTCCCTATTACCAGTCTTGAAGGCTTTCCAAGTTTCCTGTTTGTTGATTTTGTGATAGACCATTTTTCTGCTGACAGTAGTAGGTCAAACTGCTTTGTCATGTCCTTGTTTCACGAAGAACCAAAAACATTCCACGACTCATCTTTGCTGTCGTTGTCTTTTTCTTCATCGAAACATTCCAACCTGAAGGTGTTTCTAACAAAAGTAAGAACATGACAATCTTCTTTAATTGTTGTGTAAATATGTTTTGAAGGCATTTTCGAGCCGATGTCGGCCATGGTATCGGAAAGTTTTTGGAAGACCGGGTGAGACAGAGTGAATTGAAAGCCTCTATCATCGATCACGTTAAATTCCTCCGTGCTGAGAAGACGTTTCAATTCTGGTAGATTGTAATTTTTTATGGGTAATACAGTTCATAAATATCACTTACACAACAGCACCGACTGCACAACAGGCATTGACTGCACAAGAGCTCTGACTGAAGGAGCATAATGATTATTCGCGTGAGTATGAGTGGCATCGTTGCGTACACTCATTAGGGGCAGATCAAGGAGAGAAATGCAGCGCTGGCGGGCGGCTTCACACGACGGGGCGCGCGCCTCCCAAAAAGTGCAGCTGCTGTCATTAGCTTTGATGCTACTGTGAGAAGCTTTGATGCTACCACTTTTGTAACTGCTATGCGGACGTCACTTGCCGATTGTTTAAAAGCGGCAGTTCATGTGTTCATTGTTTCTAGTCGTAGTGCCACAACTTTTGCATTGTTGCTGTGTGTTGTTTATTATTTTTTGGTCTTGAGAGGTCTCAGGGACGTATCATAGTTTTTATTATGCTTCCATCGGGCGCATCTTTTCGGTTTGATACACGTCGAAATTTTCTGTAAATTACTTTTCAACAGTTAGCAGTATTGCCGCCTTCTTGTTAATAGCTTCCTTTCTCTATATGATTTTCGTTGTTGTATGGTTCAGTATCGATGCAAGTGCTCTGTTGATGAGATATGAGCTGACTGCACATTTTTATCCACTACGCCCTTTCATATTTCATTTCAACAATTAATTTATTTGTTTATCAACGTAGTAAGTAGTACAAAGCTAATCCAGAATGTAAAATGCGCTTACATTCTTTTTGAACTGTTTAATCGTCAGTGTCCGCTGTCTGAACGTCAAATATCAAATTAAAACACTGCGCCTGATTCAGGGTGCGATTTGTGCTTTTGCCAGTGGGGGGGATGTCTTCGGGGGTTATTAGAACTATATATGTTACTAGCTTGGACCGTGGCGTTATGCATGGTTAAACAGCTATTTTTAAATAGATGTTAATGCCGAAACTCACTATTCACGCGTACGCACTATCAGAAAAGCCATCCCTTGTTATATCTTTAAAAGTACATTATAGGTAAAGTTTATTTACAAAATCCTCTACGTACAGGTGTATGAGGAGAATTCAAAAAGTAGAGGCACATTTGTGAAAAGCTGTACTTATTCTGCTGATAGAAAACTGAAACATATTAATAGTAAGACTTATTAAAAACTTTCAGTGTTCGGCTCCACAAATTTAAATTATATGTAAAGTTTTACTCCAGTGCATGGGAAATAAACATCCCAGGTTGGGATGCATAAACTAAAACCAGAGGAGGGGATGGTCTGATGTAGAGGGGGGAAATCCCCCCCATCCCCCCCTGCAAATCGCACACTTTCCTGATTATATTATAATTTTATAGGAATTCTATTATTTTAAGTGGGATGTACTAGATCGTGTTGAAGAAATTCAAAGCATATTGTTCGAAGAGGATAATATTATTCGAAATGAACCTGGACCAATAGGCTCAGCCAAAGCAGCCTCTGTGATGCTGTAAATGCCTCATAGATGGCGATACTTTGTCTATAGTAGTTTTGTATTCAAATCAGCATTTTGAGAGCGTCAGAACTTAATTTCGACGTGAGACAAAGGTAAAATTAATAGATGTTATTGAACTGAAAGCCTTCAGCAGTCTCTTGTTTTTAAATGTTGTTAACAAAAGTAACAGATAAAGCCTGGAAGACCTGTGTGGAACTGATGGGGATGGCATTGAAAAGTTTCGCCTTGTAATGAACATAAAACTTTTCAAATTTATTGAAGGGTCCCTCAGATACTAGTCGTGATATTCGTGATGAAAGGAGAGAAGCTAACAGGAATTCGGTAAGTATGCAACTACCAGAAATCTTATACCCTCACCGAGCGAGATGGCGCAGTGGTTAGCACACTGGACTCGCATTCGGGAGGACGACGGTTCAATCCCGTCTCCGGCCATCCTGATTTAGGTTTTCCGTGATTTCCCTAAATTGTGTCAGGCAAATGCCGGGATGGTTCCTTTGAAAGGGCACGGCCGATTTCCTTCCCAATCCTTCCCTAACCCGAGCTTGCACTCCGTCTCTAATGACCTCGTTGTCGACGGGACGTTAAACACTAACTACCACCACCTCTTATACCCTCGGAGAAAATGTTACGTAGACAAGAAGCTGGAAGGATTCTGTGGAAGGTGCAGTCTTCGCCAATATGTAGCTATCAAAACAAACAAACATGGATTTAAAATCTATGCTTTTGAAGATTCTTAAGTATTTTACCTCTACAATTTGGAATTATACGCTGTGTTACTACCAGAGGGATTGTACCAACTGAGCAATAAACATTTCGATGTTGTTCTGTGACCGTGTAAATCTACAAATCAGTCAGGTCGAAATGAGAAAGCCGACAACTGGTTTACTAGTAATGGCTTGATAATAGAGCTATGAAGGGAGAATTTTTGTTTTGTTGGCACGATGAAGAAAAAGAAGCATGTGATTTCTCTAGAGTTTGCTATCAGTAAAGGAAGAGCTGCCCACAGTTCCTTTTTTCCCTTTCACAAGACTGAACTCCTCCGTACCTAAAAAGGCGAAGTGTGTGACCCTGGCATCACATTTGCATGAAGATGATTATATAGACGCTGGCACTGGAGGATAAACAGAAGCCATCCATTTTAAATTTTACAATAGCTTCAAGTGTGGTATTTTCACAATGGATAAGCTGAATGCTTTGTACAACACTGCAAGAAATGTGCGGCATTGGTCCATGGTTATATTTTTGTAATGATCGATACGGCTGGAATCTATGCACAAGTAATAATAATAATAATAATAATAATAATTTTATTGTCATTCGGCCATTACAGCAATAGACAACGTCATATACATACTAAAATACAATTAATAGTTTGAAAGAAACAACAGGTTTCTTGTTAACATTATAGTATTATATTACAGTTGATAAATTCTCTTATGTCATAGAATGGGTGGAGGACTAGCCAGTCATGGATTGTTTGTTTGAATAATTGTTCAGGTAACTCTTGAACAGATTGAGGAAGTTTATTAAATAATTTGTACCCCATGATTTCGTAGCTGTTGAGTGACTTTGACAACCTGTGGTAAGGAATATAGAGGCACCTATTCCTCCTTGTATTGTGGCTGTGTACATTTTCTCTGGTTTTTGTTTCTGGTAATTTCTTCTTCGTATAAATTAGAACATAGTATATGTACAAGTTTATAACAGTCATGATTTTCTGTTCACAGAACAATGGTTTACAGTGTGCCTTATATGCAGAACCAGTAATTATCCTAATAGCTTTTTTTTGCGGTATTAATATGTCATGTACACAGCTAGAGTTCCCCCACAAAATAATTCCATATGTTATTATACTCTGAAAGAATGAAAAATAGGATGTTCTAACATATTTTTCAGGAACACAATCCATAAGTCGCCTTAACAGGTAAATAACTCTAGACAATTTACCACTAATATATTGTACATGTTGACCCCAAGATAATTTATCATCAATGTATACCCCCAAAAATTTGACATAACTTGGATCATCTGACAGAAGCTTGTCTCTAAGACTACAGACCATCTGCTGTGTTTTGTTTTCATTCAGCAGGAATCCATTTGCCTTGAACCAATAGGATGCTTGGTCAATTGTCTTTGCTGCACAAGTTTTAAGGCTATTGAAATCCTCACTAGCATGAAGAAATGTTGTATCATCTGCATACAACACAGTGGTGGACTTGATAAATGACGGCAGATCATTTATCATAATCAGGAACAAAAAGGGGCCCAGCACAGATCCCTGCGGAACACCTACCTTGACTTGCTCTGTACTCGACATTTCTCTCCCTACACAAACAACTTGCTTACGATTCTGAAGATATGATTTTATTAATTTAAGGCTGTTATGTCTAATGCCATAGAATTCCAGTTTTTCTAGGAGTGGCTTATGCTTTACACAGTCAAAAGCTTTGCTTAGATCACAAAATGTGAGTTGAGCATAGCCCTTATCCTCAAACACTTGATGTAAGTATTTGACTACAAAGTCTATAGCATCCACAGTAGACAACTTTTTCCTAAAACCATACTGAGATTCACTAATTATTCCTAATTTTTCAAAATAGACAGATAGCTGTTGGTAAATTACACATTCCAGTATTTTAGAAAAAGCTGGGACTATGGAGATTGGTCTGTAACTGCAAGGTGAGTCCATATCTCCCTTTTTATATATTGGAATTACCCTAGCCACTTTGAGTTCTTCGGGAAAATATCCTTGAGATATGCATTTATTTATACAGAATGTTAAGGGGTACACAATATAGTCTATTACTTTCTTTAGTAAATTACAGGATATGTCGTATATATCTACACTGTCTGAAGATTTCATCCGTTTTACAATGCTTAGGACATGACTAGGTGAGACCTCGGATAACATAAATGTACCTGTGTCTGTTGGTGTTCTGTAAACATTTTTAGAAAGTAACTCTGATGAATTGATATCAGGTTTGATTATAGTATTTCCTACATTTTCAACAGATTTAATAAAGAAATCATTGAATTTTTGGGGACTTATATTAATTTTTTTGCTTCTTACATCTTTAGCAACACCATTTATTAATCTCCATGCAGCTTTGCACTTATTTGTGGAATTATCAATGGTATTGAAATTATGTGCCTTTTTGGCTTCCACGATGGCTTTTTTATACTCATTCCTGCATTTTATATAGGCTAATCTGGCATGTTCTGTTTTCTGATTGCTACATATATTGTGCAACACCACAACTTGGTTTTTCATACTTGATAATTGTTTAGTGAACCATGAATTTTGTCTGTTTGTAGCCCTGTTTGTAAAGCCTTTGTCAGTTAATTTGCATTTCTTTATGGGGATATTGTCATTAAATTGTGTCAGAAATGTTTTAAAAAATCTCTCAAATAATAGTTTCCCTGACAAATCAGTGTCACCATGACATTGGTTGAACCAGTCTCTCTCAGCAAGGGACTTACAGAGCTGAACAATTTTGTCATCTTTGACAGGCCTGGTGATTATAACTTTTGGGACAGGCTTAGGAATATTACTATTATCAATACAGAACCTACTTGTATAGTTTAAAGATACAGAGTCATGATCTGAAAATGGAAACGCTGTAACAGCACATGATTCTTCTGTAGTTTTAAAGTTGAAAAAAATATTGTCAAGACATGCTTTATCTCTTGTGGGCCTGTTATTGATTGAGTGCAAATTGCACTGTCTTAAAAGGTTTTTCAACTCAGTCACAGTACGTTTATGTGTTGTTATATCAAAATCTGCATTCAGATCTCCACCAATTACTATGTCATAATGCAACCATCTGGTCCCTCTTAGTACATCTAACAGCATGTCCAATTTTTCTAGAAATACACTGATGATACCCTTAGGTGACCTGTAAAGGGATACTATTACTAACTTAAGACTGTCCATAACTATACCAGTGGCTTCAAAGTTCTGTTCCTCACATAAATAATCTAGGTCCAACTTAACACTGGAGCAGCTGAATGACTGATTAATATATATTGCCACACCACCTCTTATATGCAGTTTTCTACAGTAACTATTTGCTACATTATAGTTATCAAGTTTGACAACTGTAAGTACACTCTCAGTAACCCAATGTTCACTCAGACAGAAAATATCAAATTTGTTATCTAGTCCAAAACTGTTTACAATAAATTCTTTATCTACTAGTCCTTGAACATTCAGATAGCAAATTTTAAGATCATAATTGTTGTTTATTTTAGATTGAACGTTTTGGTGAGGTGTTGTGAAATTTGTTACACTACTTATCTCATGGGCTGCTTCATCTTGCTGCCTTCCACTAAAAAATCATTTAGACGGACAGGAGGTGCTGTTTTCCGTCTACACGTAACACTTGATGCTGCTTCTCCTGCTGCAATTCTCATTTCTCCTTTTAGAGGCACTATAGTTACTGTTGCTGGTGAAACTTCTGCTGTTGATGCTACTGTTACTTCCTTTTCCACTGCTGCTACTGATAATGCCACTGGTGACTGTGACGCTTTACATGTTTGCACAGTTGTAATTTTTTCATCATAGGGTGTATCTGCAGATGTTTCTTCCTCATATGCTGTTGGTGCACTTTTCTTTTCTGTTGTCATTGGCAGAAAACCTGTTGCAGGTAGTGCTATTTTTACATAGGCACCCACTCCTGCTGTCTTTATCACCTGGAGAATTTCTTTGGTCAGCACTTTCTTGCCTAGGTTGTTTCTGTGCAGTCCATGTCTAGAAAAATGCTCTCTTACTGAACTCGTTGCTTCAATGAAAGTTGTGTGCACAAAACCGCTACAAATCTTCCTGAATTTCCGATTTGTCGCGATGATTTCTTTGTTTACACACGAGTCTTCCGTTAAGTCGTGTCTGTAGGGAATGTTTACAACAAATACCTTCGCCTGTGAAATTTTTCCTAGCGATTCTTTCAGTGTTCTTACAGCAAGGCTGCTTTCATTTTTATAGACATCGTTTCCCCCTCCGATTATGACACAGTTGACGTCGCTTTTCACGGAACTTTCACAGTTTTTCAGCACTTCTCGTAGAGGAGCACCAGGTTTCGAAATTCCAATCACTTTATATTCGGACTGCATATCAGACATGATTGTAGCCAGTCCCTTGCCATGACTCGTCGATAATATGTATATTTCTTCCTTCTTCTTCTCTGTTTCCTTTTTTGTCTCGTGTTCAGTTTTATTACAAGTTGCTCTCACACGATTTTTTCGTTTAATAGTATTTGATGGTAACGTGTTTCTGCTGGCACTTTTTTGTTCAACAGATCTTTCCGAGCAGTTACCTGTTACACTGAGATTTTTTGTCCGTGATTCTGAGCTGTCTGCACTTAGAACATCGTATTTATTCATTAGTGGAACACGAAAAACATTGGTATTTAAGACAGGTCGAGAGATTTTCTTAGGCCTAGTATATACACACTCTCGTTTGCCTGTTTGCATATCTGTGGGAAGGTCCATATAGTCGATCAAACTTTTCAGCATTTCTGCATATTGTCTAGCTTTACTTAAGTCACTTTGCAGTTCTTCCCTCACACTTATTTCGAGTCCAGCGTTGCACATTTCAAATGCAGTTTCAAGACCGTTGCACTCAGTTCCACAGTCACATGTAGGCCTATGTTGACCGAGATTTGCTTCCACGAAACAACAAGAATGATACCATTTATGCGCCACTACACATATTTTAACACCTTTTATCACTTTTTTTGCACATAGCATACAATTCACTGATGGTAATTTACCGATATTCACGGAGCGATTTGCCACTACATTCATATACGCCGCCATCTTTGGGTGGGGGGGATTTATTGTGGCAACAGTAAGAATTGTATCACAAGAAAAGGGTTCCTAAAGCAACTATCTTATACGTTGTTGTTTTCTTCGCTATATTCTGCAGAACTACTGAAAAAAGGGTGCCCACTTCAATGTAAGTGAAAAGATTTTCTCCTTAAATTGTAGTTATCTCGTAAACTATTACCTGCACAAAAAAAAATGTTATTTGGATTTCCGATAGAACTCTTGGAGTTCAGAACTGTCCTCAGAACTGTTGTATGAATTTACATTTTGCGCAAATTGACAAGAATGGTTTCGATACGTAAATTTTTTCGAGTATTGTTGTTTTCTTCGTTAAACTCTGAGGAACTATTCAAATTTTGTACAAAGAAATCTAGAACTATGGCACATCTATCAAGAACTATGAAAAAATGTATATTTCTCGAAAACAGGGTGCTAACGTCACACAACTTTTGGAGCGGCAAGCGAGGAGAAACTCGTGTGAGAACGCAATGAGTCCGCTCTGCAGTTCCTGCCTGCCCTCTGTCGATGGCAGTCCGTACTACTCGGCCGCGGCGGCTCGCCACCACCACCAGCTGCTGCTCTCTGGCGACGCCGCTCGACACTATGTGGAGCCAGCCGGGTGTCGAATTCCCGCCTGTGTTGTCTGCGCACCTGACACGCTACAGCTGAATGCGACGACCGCACTGACGCCATTAAGCGAAAGATTTCTTTTCTTTTCCTTCGCTTTATCATCGTAACAATACATTAGCGGGAGAAGACTCACCCCGAACCAGCTGATCCGAAAACAGCAACTTATGTAGCACTTTATGATGTAAAGTACTCATTGGTGCAGCGAATTTCATTGAGTGAAAAGAAGAAATACCTGACATAATCTTATCACATTCGAGGGTTGGATTCCCTCTCGTCTTCATCGAAGAGTTTCACTGCCTGGGCTACTCTCAGGGTGCGACTTCGACGTGGAAGATTCCCGCCGTTTCCTTGCCGTGTCGTCTGATCGCCGTCACTACTGCTCGCCGTCCGGTCCTCCTCGCCGCCGCCGCCGCCGCCTGGTCGCCGCCTGCCGGTCCTCACTGCCGCCGCCGCCACCGTCGCCGCCGCCTGCCGGGGCTCGCCGCCGCCGCCTGGTCGCCGCCTGCCGGTGCTCGCCGCCGCCTGCCGGTGCTCGCCGCCGCTGCCCGCCGCCGTCGCCGTCTGGTCGCCGCCGCCGCCCTTCTCGCGCGCCGCCACCATGTCCCAACCCACGACCACCACCACTATCATTTTCACCTCTCCCTCCGCTGCTCCAACCACCATCACATGGAGCTCCTCCTCCACCCCGCTTCCCGTCCTTCCTTCTCTCCCTGTCCACCCCACCCCTGCGCCACTTTCGGCTGTCACCACCCCCACCTCCTCCTCCCCTATCACTGTCGCCCCATCGACAGCTACTGACTTTCCGCCGCTCCCCGCACCGCCTCCGACAGGCTCCAAGCCCGCACGGATCTCTGCTCGACGTTCCACAGTCTCAGTGACACCCACGCCCCCTCCGTCTGCGTCATCCGCTGCTCAGGGTGGTCCTGCCCCCCGCCATCTCCCCCTGCAACCCGTAACCCTGCCCCCTCTCCACCCGGTCGTGCCCACGAAACCTTCAAAGCGCCCGAATGTTGACCCTTCCCCCGCAGTCTCCTCCAAAAAAAACCCCAACCCCCGCGACCCACCCACCCCCATGGATGCGGCTCCGACCCCCGCCCCCGCCACGCCTGCCACCCACACCTTTGTCCTCTCCAATCCTGACCCTCAATTCCTTGATGCCTGCTCCCTCACCCTCGCCATCCGGAAATACTACCCCAATGCTCCCATCTCCCAACTGATTCCTCGCAAGGACTCGGTCCTCATAAAATCCCCCAGTGCTTCCCTCCACACCGACCTCCTCTCCCGCATCCCCCGTATCCAATTTGGCCAACGTGCAACCCTCACCCCCTACCACACCCCGTCCTCTCCCCGTCAGCCTCAACCTCCCCGGCGTCCGCCAACCTTCACCGCTGTGATCACGAAGCTTAGCCCCGTGATCACGGAGGCTGAGGTGTTGGCGGAACTGAACTCCCGGCCCGACATTGAAATCCGCTCGGCGCGTCGCATCTTCAATGATGCCGGGCCGACTTTTCTCATGCGGATATTCACCGAATCCTCCTCCTCCATTGACCGCCTCCTCACCGAGGGAGCCCTCATCTACAATCAGCGCCATAAGGTGGACCCCTCCCGTTCCCCAGTCCAATCCTACCGCTGCCAATGCTGTCTCACCTACAACGACCACATTACCTCTGCCTGCAAGAACCCCCCTACTTGTCCCCACTGCAAAGCTTCCCACTTCCTCAAGCATTGCCCCAACCTCACCGCTCCCCCCTCCTGCAACACTTGCAACAAACCACATCCTACCTACTCCTCGAAGTGTAAGGCGAAACCTCCACCAGTAACCCCTGAGCTCACAGTGCCTGTCCGTCCTGTTGATGACCCCATCCACCCCAACAACTCGCTCCGCCCTCCCCCTACTGCTGAGGACATCATCCGCTGCACCACCATTGTGCTCCAAAACATCCACCCCTTCCAGCGCTCACACACTCTTTCCCAAATCGCCCTCGCTGCCCGTTCCATCTTCCATCTTACCACCTATGCCACATACTCCCACAACCAGGCCCACTTCACCTTCACCCCCCTCACCACCCTTGTCTAACTCTCCACTCCCATGGTACAACAACCGTACCGTATCCTGTACCACAACATTCGCTCCCTGCCCACCCACAAACTCCTCTTCCTCCACACCCTACGTCAGCACCGCGTGGATGCCTTCATCCTAAATGAAACCTTCCTTCAACCCCGTATCTCCGTCTCCACGGCTCCTTACACTCTACACCACACCGATAACCCGTACCCTCTCGCGCGTGGCGGAGTTGCTATAGGCCACCTCAAGCACCTCCCTGTCCGGCCCCAACCTCTCCTTAACAATCCTGCCGAGCATCTCACCCTCAGCCTCTTCTTCCCCACCCTTACCATCACCTGTGCCAACATTTATGTCCGCCCTCGCACCCCCATCCCGTACGATTTCCTAGCCCACATTGACCGCACCTTCTCCACCTACGTGATTGCCGCCGACCTCAATATCCACAGCCGTGATCCTGCCGACCTCCGGCGGTGGCATCAGTTTCTCACCACTCTCCAGGGAGACCTGGTTCCCCTGCCTCAGCACACCCGGCCCGAATCCAACACCACTCGCCCGCATCTCGTGGTCGTGCGGTAGCATTCTCGCTTCCCACGCCCGGGTTCCCGGGTTCGATTCCCGGCGGGGTCAGGGATTTTCTCTGCCTCGTGATGGCTGGGTGTTGTGTGATATCCTTAGGATAGTTAGGTTTAAGTAGTTCTAAGTTCTAGGGGACTGATGACCATAGATGCTAAGTCCCATAGTGCTCAGAGCCATAGAGCCAACACCACTCCTGATGTGGTCCTTGCCTCTCCAAACCTCCTTGGGCGCATCACCGCGGATGTCCTTGACCTCATTGGCAGTGACCATGCTCCTGTCCTCCTCACTATCTCTAACGGTCGCCATCCCCGCCACGCTCCTCGCCCTGCCGTCCCTCCTAAACTTGTCCATGATTACTCCCGTGCCAACTGGGATGCCTACCGGGATTCCATTCACACCCAGGTTGATGGCCACGACCTTACCCTCCAGTCTCCTGATGACATCTCTCGCACTGCTGCCTTCCTGCACCAGACCTTGTCTGACGCCGTCGCCACCCATATCCCCACCAAAGCCATCCACCCTCACCGCCCCGCCCTGCCTCCACAGGCCATCCTTCTCCTTCGAGAGTCCCGCTGCCTCTACCGCTCTTTTCTCCGCACTCATGACTGGGATACACTTACCCGCCACCGGCACTTACAGCGACACATCCGCAACCTGCTTGTTGCGAAGAAACGCCGAGCCTGGCGCCAGACATGTACACAACTCAACACCACGCTCCCCATCAACTCTTCCAAGTATTGGTCTGCTTTCCACCGCCTTACTGGGAACCGCCCCACCCCCCCAGTACCCTCTCCTACTTAATGACCGTCCCTTTCCTGACAACCTCAGTAAGGCCAACCACTTTGCCTCCCACCTCTCTGATGTTTTTTCCATCCCAGATGATCCCCACTTTGATTATTCCCTCTTCCCTGATGTCATGGACCGTACGAATACCTCTGTTCCTCCCCTTGCTCCTAGCTTCCAGTACTTGGGCCACACCCCACCTTCTGCACTTAACACTGCCATCACTACACAGGACATCAGCCTCACACTCCGCACTAAACGCAACACTGCTGCCGGCCACGACTGCGTTACCTACCGCCACCTCAAACACTGCCCTCCCTCCTTCCTTTCCCTCCTTGCCACCCTCTACAATGTCATCCTTGCCACTGGCTTCTATCCCGACCTGTGGAAAACCTCCCGTATCCTGATGTTCTCCAAACCCAATAAGCCTCCATCTGATGCCTCTTCCTATCGTCCTATCTGTCTCACATCGGTGTTCAGCAAGCTCTTGGAATCCATCCTTTCCTGGCGCATCCATCTCCACCTCCACCAACACCACCTCCTCCCAAACACCCAATGTGGCTTTCGACCTTCCTTCTCTGCTGATGACCAACTCCTTCGCCTCACTCATCTCCTCTCCCTCCAGCTTAACTCCCGTCGCTCCGCCATTTTTGTCTCACTTGACCTCGAAAAGGCCTACGACCGTGTCTGGCATCCCGGTCTCCTGTTTAAACTCCAAACCTACGCCCTTCCTATCAACTACATCCGTCTGGTGGCCTCCTTCCTCTCCCGCCGCCCCTCCTATGTTACCATCCATAACGCCAATTCCCACACCTTCTACCCCTCTGCCGGTGTGCCCCAGGGCTCTGTCCTCTCCCCTCTCCTCTACCTCCTGTACACGGCAGATATGCCCCAACCCCCCCTCCAGTACACCTCTTGCAATATGCTGATGACACCGCATTCCTCGCCCTTGCTCCTACCCTCCAATGGTCCCAACGCCTTCTCCAGACTCACCTTGACCTTTTTGCTGCATGGTGTAACCAATGGCTCCTGAAACTCAATCCTTCCAAGACCCAGGCAATCATCGTAGGTCGTACCACTCGCTCCTTCCGGCTCCTGGATTTCTCCCTTACTGTCTGCACACGTGCTGTCCGCCTCACCCCCACCCTCACCTACCTTGGCCTCACCATTGACCGTCACCTCACCTGGATACCTCATCTCCGCTCCATCCAATCAAAAGCCCGCAACCGCCTCCGACTCCTCAAACTCCTCTCTGGCCGGACATGGGGGTTGCACCCCTCTACCATCCTCCACACCTACAAATCCTTAATCCGTCCCATCCTCTGTTATGCCAGTCCTGCCTGGATATCTGCCCCCCCCAAATTCTATCAGTCCCTCCAGATCCTTGAGCGTCATGCACTCCGCCTCGCCTTCCGTATCTGCCTCCCGTCCCCCACGCGGATCCTCTATGATCTCATTCCTTTCCCCCATCTCCTATTCCTCGAACATATCCGCATCCTCTACACCTCCCGCCGTCTTGAACCCCCTCACCCCCTGGTTGCTCCTCTCCTCTCCCATCCCCGCCCCCTGCCACGTCTCCACCGTTGTGTCCCCCCTACCCTCCATCTCTACACCCTCCATCTCCTTTCCCAAGGTGGCTTCCGTCAACTCCCCCTCCCGGATGATGCCCTCTCTCCCTCCATTTATCCTTCCTATCAACTCTGATCCTCACTCCCCCTCCTTTCCTCTGTCCTTTCCCTGGGCTCCCTCTTCCCCCCCCCCTTCCGTCCTGTTTTCTCGCCACTAAACCTCTCCCTACCTCCCTTCTCCCCCCAGTCCTTTTGTATTCCCCTCCTCTGCCTACCCCACTCCCTGTCGCGTCTGCCCCCCACCCCTCTTCTGGGTCCTCATCCTCCATCAGCTCCTTTCCCGGGTCCCCCCTTCGCTTTTACTCTCCCTTCCCCCCTTTTTTTTTTGTTTTCCCATCTTCTGTCCAGTTTCCCCCCACCTGCTCTCCACTGTGGTGTCACATTTGCCAACTTTTTAGTGCAGTGTTCCAGTGACTATTCAGTGTTGTTTGTCTTTCCCGTGTTGCGAACAGAAACCATGCTGTCGCTAGGTGTGAATTTTATGTCTTTTGCGAACAGAATCCAGACTGTCGCCGTGTTTTTTAATTGTCTATTGTTTTCCCTGTCTGTTTCGTATGTATTTTTATCAGCATCATCATCCCTCTGTTGTTGTTTTAAGTTCCACGATTTCTTTTCGCCTTGTTACTCTCTAAGTCTCCGATTTTATCGCCTGTTTTGTTATTATTTGTTCTCTTGATCTTTGTCACAAAATCTGTCGGCTGAAGAGCGGCATACTAAGCTGCTGCCTGCCCGCCCCCTTCGGGGGGAAATGAAATTCAATAAAGAAAAAAAAAAAAAAACATAATCTTATGTGATGCAGGCGCCTTCAGGGGCTCTCACACGTCTAGTAATACTGTCAAACCGTCAATATACTGACCGCCTGAGAGCTCGTACACTGATGAGCTGTATTGATGGCCTTCAAAATATTCTCGGTATTGTTAATTCATAATAAACGTGTGAGGTTAAGTATTGGCGGTTTGACAGTATTCTCTATTCAGATGTTGACAGAGCTTCACGTATTGCCCACTCGGCATTAGTTTTCTTTGTTTGCTTTCTATTCGCCTTTGTTCATATCACACATAACATTCAATATTTGAAGTGATCTATTAACATAGAACATTTTTAATAGACCGATGCGATTGTAATCACTGTATATACCACTTTAGGATGGTCAACAGATGATTGATTCTCTATGTCAATGCTTACCTTAGTATAGTATCGGTTGATGAATTACATAGCAGTTCGAAAAAGACCTTTCTCTTACAAAAATACGTCATATATTTGAAATGACTCTTAAGAAATCCACGAAAAGAATATCAGTTTCGCCAAATTATTAATAAACGTAAAAAAAATGTTTTATGTCTGTTGCCTGGACGTATCCTTGCTGGGCAGATATAATTGCTTCACAAGCTTCCCTAAAATTTTAGTAATTATGTTTGCTGGTACTACAGAACTAGCATTCTAATGACCTACATGTCGCCAGAAATCTCTTTGTTACTCGTAATTTCTCGTCAACTGAGACTGACTCTCCCATTAACATATGTTGCTTCTCTGATTTATCTCGTCTCAACGTTAGTAACTTGTTGTATCTGTATGGTGCAGGACTCACCAGAGACAAAACTTCTGGGTCCATGGTTTTGATTATCTGTAAGTTAACACGGGGACAGTCGGTCCTTTTTTTCAACCATTCCCACACCCATATCGTCTTTTTAATCTGTCATCCATTGCTTGCAAGCTGTAGGTAATATAACTGCAACACACACTCTTCCTTTCCCCATGTTCAACATCTTAGCTTGTAAAACTAGGCTGTCAACTGAGGATTTTTGTCGGTATTATTGAATTTGTGAGATCACTTCAGTATATTGCAGGTTTGACAAACTATTATTATCAATAAATATTGAGCACGCGCAGGCCCCTAACAGTTGTCTACACTATGCTGTCGGCGTCTAGTTTAAAAAAACTAGAGTACACTAAGAGTGTACGATAGTAAGTTCCAAAGTATACCCGAAATTCAGTTAGAACATGACTAAAGTAACGTACAACAACGAATTGATGAAGTTAATAACTTGCTACGAATGTGTCTTATATATAATAACTGAAGATGATGAGTTGCAAAAGAAAATAAACAAGAGATTGAAAATGATTTGGGGCTGCTGACCTGTAAAGTAATGGGGCTTCCGAAACTACAAAGAGATTCCTCACCGTACCCGAAGAAATATGACGCACTTCTTACTTGGACTTCGGATGAGCTCGTTGCATTGCATCAATAGGTTCGGTTAAACATAGTCCGATCCTTACAAAAATTGACAATTCCGATTCCATCTCGCCGCCGCTACAAGCAAAGTTTTTTTTTTTCCTTTATTGTATTTCAATTCCCCATCGGGGCAGGCTGGCAGCAGCATAGGCGCTGCTCTTCAGCCGAAAGACATAGAACAAAACAATAGAAGACATTTAAAAACAGCAAAGGAGAGAATAAGGTGAACATAGATATAAAAAAAGGGGAACATCATGGAAGGCAATAGACAAAAAACGGGGTGACCGTAAAATGGAGATAAAAAAGCTGTTTAAGAGTAGCACACACAAAAAGCCACACACTGCGACGGTTAAAAGAACACAAGGTACAGTATGACTGGAGCATAAAGGTAGCGACGGATGGCATAGCACATAACGTAACACTGGCGGCGAACCTCAAGGCCGGACACAATTAAAATCACACCTCTTGACGCACACGAGAAACAGCACTAAACAACACTGATGTGGCACACTGATGAAGAGCAACACAGAGGATCTGCCAGGCGCTAGGAGATGAGGGAGACCTGGAGAAGGGAGGGAGGGGAAGAGATGGGGGAGATGAGCGGGGGGGCGCGCGCGGAAGAGGGCCAGGTAGGGAGGGATGTGGGAAGGAGAGAGGCAAGTATGGGGTGCAGGGTCTCAAGGGAGGGGGGGATGGAGGAAAATCCGCTCTGGGAGAAGGAGGAAAGAGGAAAGGGGGGGCCCTGGGGAGGCGGGGGGGGGGACAAGGCCAGGTTATAGTTGGAAGGAAGGGTAGATGTCACGGGGAAGTTCGTCATCCAGGGAAGTTCGTCAGGAGGGGGAGGCGTTGGAAATTGCCCTGATGAAGGAGATGGAGAGTGTGGAGGTGGAGAGAGGGAGGGATACAGCGATAGAGGCGCGGCAATGGGTGGGGGGTGGAGAGGAAGGAGGAAACCAGAGGGTGGGGGGATCAAGCCTGCGAACAATGTAAAGGATGCGGAGGTGTTGGAGGAACAGGAGGAGGTGGGGGAAGGGGATCAGTTCATACAGGAGCCGTGTGGGGGAAGGAAGGCGGATATGGAAGGCAAGGCGGAGCGCATGGCGTTCAAGGATTTGGAGGGCCTTGTAAGAGCGGGTGGGGGCGGAGATCCAGGCAACGCTGGCATAACAGAGGATAGGACAGATGAGGGATTTGTAGGTGTGGAGGATGGTAGAAGGATGCAATCCCCATGTCCGGCCAGAGAGGAGTTTCAGAAGGCGGAGGCAGGAATGGGCTTTCTGCTGGATGGTCAGGAGATGAGGGGTCCAGGTGAGGTGTCGGTCAAGGGTGAGGCCAAGGTAAAGCAATGTTTTTTTTTTACTTTATTGTTATTTTAAAGCCCGGACAACAGGCAGGCTGTCAGCAGCACACTGCGCTGCTCTTCAGCCATAGAATATACAAGCAGTAAACAGGTGAAGACACATAAGTTACAGAATGGTGGGCAATAAAACAGGAGACACAGAGAGACAAACACAGAGCCGTTCACACTCGTCGATAAACCACACTGCTAACTGATGAGACGACGCACAAACACTGAAGATGACGATGGCACTGGTGAACGAGGGAGTGTGACGGGGAACACTGAACACTAAACACGACGGCACACACGAAACACTGATGGCGGTGATCTCCGGCGCGCGAATGTCCACTTAGCGTGTGCGAGTCCGGGGACCTGCCAAGAGGGGAACAGGGGTGAGGTGGGGGAGAGGGGGGAAAAAGGATGCCAATGGCGGAAAAGACGGGGGCAGGAGGAGAGGGACAGGGGAGGGGAGGCCCGGGGGAGGAGGGGGGAGAGAAGGAGGAGGGAGGGAGAGGAGGGTGCCCAGAGGAGCAAGCACAGGAGGAGGGCGGGAGGATCAAAGTTGGTAGGAGGGGTAGATGGAGGGGAGGAGGGCATCATCAGGGAGGGGGAGCCGGCGGAAGCCACCTTGGGAGAGGGTAAGGAGGGTGGACAGATGGAGACCGGGCGGGACGTGGGAATACAGGCGCGGCAGTGGGCGGGGGTGTGAGAGGATCGGGGAGACGAGCGGGTGAGGAGGGTTGAGTTTACGGGAGGTGTACAGGATACGTATCCTTTCAAGGAAAAGGAGGAGGTGGGGGAAGGGGATGAGATCATACAGGATCCGCGTGGGGGAGGGGAGACGGATGCGATAGGCGAGGCGGAGAGCATGGCGTTCAAGGATTTGGAGGGATTTATAAAAGGGAGGGGGGGCGGAGATCCAAGCCGGATGGGCATAACAAAGGATAGGGCGGATGAGGGATTTATAGGTGTGGAGGATGGTGGAGGGGTCCAGACCCCACGTACGGCCGGAGAGGAGCTTGAGGAGACTGAGTTGGGAGCGTGCCTTGGCTTGGATTGTCCGGAGGTGGGGAGTCCAGGAGAGGCGACGGTCGAGGGTGACGCCAAGGTACTTAAGGGTGGGAGTGAGGGCGATAGGACGGCCATAGATGGTGATGTAGAAATCAAGGTGGCGGAAGGAAGGGGTGGTGTTGCCTACAATGATCGCCTGGGTTTTGGAGGGATTGACCTTGAGCAACCACTGGTTGCACCAAGCGGTGAACCAGTCAAGATGGGATTGGAGAAGGTGTTGGGAGCGCTGCAGGGTGGGGGCAAGGGCAAGGAAGGCGGTGTCATCGGCAAACTGGAGAAGGTGGACGGGGGCTGGCGGCGGCGGCATGTCCGCCGTGTACAAAAGGTACAGAAGGGGGGAGAGGACGGAGCCTTGGGGCACACCGGCAGAGGGGAAAAAGGTGTAGGAATCTGCGTTATGGATGGTGACATAGGAAGGACGGCGGGAGAGAAAGGAGCCGATCAGACGGACGTAGTTAATAGGAAGGGCGAAGGTTTGGAGCTTGAAGAGGAGACCGGAATGCCATACGCGGTCATAGGCACGTTCGAGGTCCAGGGAGAGGAAGATTGCGGAGCGACGGGAATTAAGCTGTTCGGAAAGGAGATGAGTGAGGTGAAGGAGAAGGTCGTTGGAAGAGAAGGACGGCCGAAAGCCACACTGGGTAACGGGAAGAAGGCGGTGCTGGCGGAGATGCTGGTGGATGCGGTGGGTGAGGATAGATTCCAGGACCTTGCTGAAGACCGAGGTAAGGCTGATGGGGCGGTAGGAGGAGACGGCGGACGGTGGTTTGCCGGGTTTAAGGAACATGAGGATACGGGAGGTTTTCCACAGGTCGGGGTAGTAACCGGTGGACAGGACTACATTGTAGAGCCTGGCCAGGGTGGAGAGGAAAGAGACAGGAGCTTCACGAAGGTGACGGTAGGTGACACGATCGTGACCAGGAGCGGTGTTGCGTTTCGTGCGGAGTGTAGCAATGAGATCCTGTGTAGTGATAGGGGCATTGAGTTCCGTGTGTGCAATGTTGTCCAAGTACTGGAAACCAGGAGCGAGGGGAGGGGAAGAGGTGGCAGTTCGATCGCGGATATCCGGGAAGAGGGAGTAATCGAACTGGGGATCATCGGGGATGGAAAATACATCGGAGAGGTAGGAGGCAAAGTGATTGGCCTTACTAAGGGAGTCAGGGAAAGGGTGATCATCATGGAGAAGAGGATAATAGGGGGAGGGTTTAGTTCCGGTAAGGCGACGGAAGGCCGACCAGAACTTGGACGAGTTGATTGGTAGGGTAGCATTTAACCGGGTGCATGTCTGCCGCCAGTCCCGGCGTTTCTTAGCCGCGAGCAAATTACGAATGTGTCGCTGGAGTTGCCGGTGGCGTCGTAGTGTGTCCGGGTCACGCGTGCGGAGGAAAGCACGGTAGAGACGACGGGATTCACGGAGGAGGAGAACGGCCTGTGGGGGCAAGGTAGGACGGTGGGGGTGGATGGCGACAGTAGGGACGTGGGCTTCCATGGCCTCAGACAAGGTCTGCTGGAGAAAGGAGGCGGCTTGGGTGACATCGTCCGGGTGGTGGTAGGTGAGAGGGTGGCTATCGACCTGGGCGGAAAGGGTATCCCGGTAGGCATTCCAGTCGGCGCGGGAATAGTCGTGGACATACTTAGGGGGAGAGTCAGTACGAGGGTCGGGGCGAGGGCGACGACCGTCTGAAACGGTGAGGAGGACAGGGAGATGGTCGCTACCAATAGGCTCCAGGACATCCACCGTTATGCGGCCAAGGAGGTTGGGGGAGGAGAGGATAACATCAGGAGTGGAGTTGGATTCGGGACGGGTGTGCTGGGGGATGGGAATGAGGTCGCCTTGAAGGGAGGAGAGGAACCGATGCCACCGCCGTAACTGGGCGGCGGAACGACTATGGATGTAGGGTAGGAGGAGAAGGTACGGTCAATGTGGGAGAGGAAGTCGAAGGGAATAGGGGCGTTAGGGCGGACATAGATGGTGGCGCAGGTAACGGTAAGGTCAGGGAAGAAGAGACTAAGGATCAGGTGTTCGGTGGGGTCGGGAAGGAGAGGTTGGAGCCGAACGGGGATCTGGCGATGGTGCCCAATGGCAACTCCGCCACGCGCAATGGGGAGGGGATTGTCGGAGTGGTGGAGGAGGTAGGGCGAAGTGTGGACGGTGTGGCGGGGTTGGAGGAAGGTTTCATTAAGGATGAAGGCGTCCACGCGGTGGGCGGCAAGGGTATGGAGAAAGAGGTTCTTGTTGGCGGGGAGGGAGCGGATGTTGTTGAAAAGGATACGATGCTGTCGCGCCATGACAAGGATTTAAACGAGGGTGTCAAGGCGGGAGAAGGTGAAATGGGCCTGGTTATTGGAATAGGTGGCGAATATTTTAAGGTGGAATATGGAACGGGCGGCGAGGGAGATCTGTTGTAGGGTGTGGGGGCGCTGAAAGGGATGGACATTCTGGAGGACGATGGTGAGGAACCTGATGATGTCCTCAGCAGTGGGGGCGGGGGGACGAAGGGAATTGCCAGGAGGGGTGGGGGCGTCCAGGGGACGGACAGGAAGGGTGAGTTCAGGAGTGGTGGGAGGGGGTCGGGCTTTACATTTTTGGGAGTACGTGGGATGGGGGAGGTTGCAGGTATTGCAGGAGGGAGGGGATTGGAGATTAGGGCACTGCCGGAGGAAGTGCGCTTGCCGACAATGCGGGCAGGTGGGGGCCTCGCGGCATTCAGCTGTTGGATGCGCATTATAGGGCAGACGCCTCTGGCAGCGTAAAGCAAAGTTTCAATTTGCCACATATAATAAACACATTAGCAAGAATGTTGCTGGGTGTGAAGTACATTCCTTACAAGATGGCCATAATAGATATGGACATTTATTCAAATTTTCTGAAGCAACTGGAAACAAGTAATTGATATCGGTAAGGACATCGTTCTTATTTTCAGCACTTTCCTGCTGAACAGCTTATTGCGAGATCCAGTACACAGCCGTTACGTCCTGCACTGTTGCTCGACGTCGCCGACAGATGTCAGCTCGAAACACTGTCGGGGATAACATGGCGATCATTTTATCCGTGTCTCCTGTCGCCGTCTGCAGTTCGTGACTACCTGTAATCCAGTCACATACTATTTTCAGCCACATTGATTGTGTGTAGTGTGTTAACTTTTAAGAACCCGTTACGAAAAAACAATTTGTGAAACTGTACCACGTTAACCAAAAATTTGACGGTGTATAGAGCTAACTGCCGTTTTCGTCACAGGCGTCTAAAGCTAGCGAAATGAGGGATGCTCAACTACCGGACCTACCGATAGATGGCTCTTCCAGCTGATTACTGTCGTCTGTATTGCCCGCCATATTCGAATTTGGCAAGAAGTTTCTCTCGGTCTGTACGGTGTATAAGGAATTATGGATTATCGAAATGGTGATTTCTTGTTTCGCTTTCAATTGTACGAAGTGGTGGAGTAAGGAGAGTGACTTACCATTTCACAGGTAACAGGACTACGGATACAATGCGATAAAAATACAGACTTAGTGCGTTTGCTAATTCGATGTTTTTGACCAGGTTTCCTCTAAAGCACCCAGAGCTACTAAATACGTGGATTACTTCCGTGAAGCGGAAAGATTTTAATCCTACGTCTTGCAGTTAGTTTGCGGAAACCATTTCCGACAAGATGATTACGTAGTGAGCCCTGGAACGTGGAAGAAACGTCTCAAACCCGAAGCAGTGCCATCAGTTTTTGACTTTCCGACACATTTGATGCCACCAAATAAACAGCCACGACGACATGTTGTTACGATTTTGAGTGACAACGATGATTCTCCATTTGAGGTAGCTAATTAATTCCCTTGCTATGTGTGTGCTTTTTACTTTTGTGAATTTATTTCGTACGCTACATAGGTCTAAGCAATGTTGTAATACAGGTCCATATTTTTGTTTTTAGCGTTCTGTCATGGAATCCGTGCTCGATTTGCCCGTTGCAGACGCTACTGATTGCGGGGAGAATGTTGTCAATGAGAATTCTTCCGTGGAAAGCATGTCCCACTTATCCAATGCAGAAGCTGCGAATTGTGTCGAAATCGTTAGTACAAGGATGTTTTCACACCCCCATCGTTTTCTTATAATATTTTTTCATCAAGCCTTATTTCAATCATATATAACGAAATTATTTCTTTATTTCAGAGTGCAGTTGGTTCTTCAGTAATTGATTGTGGTATACAGTCGAAAGTAGAAATGGAAGACATGGCGACCGAAACTTGCATTATTTATTTTTTTTTTCCCTCGGACATTGTGCACGAATTAAAACGTAAACTGAAGTGTGTCCGTGAAAAACTTCGAAGAAGAAAGTGTTTTCCATGGATGACATCATAAGTTCATTGAAGGAGAAGGGGCATCTTTCTGAGAAGTTACATAACTTCCTCAATCATCAGAAAGGAACACAAGTGAAATTAGTGTGCAATGTAGTGAACACCTCTCTCTAGTCAAAGGGTAATAGATACACAACAAATGTGAAAATGTTTGCTATGACTGTGCACTTTTATTCACCAGCAGCATATGAATACCAGCAAAAATTAATGCCTCTGCCCCATACATCACTGATTTCCAAATGGGTGGCAAGTGTAGACTGTGAACCTGGCTTCTTAAAAGATGCTTTCAAGTACATTGATTTGAACCCAATTTTAAGGGACCAGTTCAGCGATTCATGTCTAATTGTAGACAGTATGGGAATTACGAAGCAAGTAGTTTGGGACCAAGGAACTAAGCAGTACACAGGTTTTTTAGACTTTGGTGGGGAAGTGCCTCAGTCAAAAGAAGTAATAGAGCCATCTGAGGCTCTGGTTTTCATGCTTGTCTCTATTAAAGGCAAATTTAAATGCCCGATTGCATATTTCTTTATCAATGGTGTACAGGCAAATAATCAGGCCACACTGATAAAATCTGCTTTAGAGAGGCTGCATAGTTCTGGCATTAGGGTTTGGTGTGTTACATGTGATGGCTGTAAGGTAAATATAAGCACTTTACGTTCACTTGGCTGTACTTTAAATTTTTCCAAGGGTGATTTTAAAAGCTACTTTCCTCATCCTGTGGAAAAATACAATGTTTATTGTATCTTGGGCATGTATATGATTAAGTTTGCCAGAAATGCTCTAGCAGAAGTATCTGCTATTGAGTCTCCAACTGGCATTATTAGATGGCATTTCATTGAGAAATTGAACAAGGTACAACAAGAAGAAGGTATGACATTTGCCAACAAACTATCAGGACAACGTATAAGTAGTGTAAATAGAAAAATGAATGTTTCATTAGCTGCACAGACTTTTGAGTTCTAGCGTGCCATATAATATATAGTTTTTGAGGAGGGTTGGTGATCCAAATTTTAAAGGAAGTGAAGCAATAGTTTATTTATTTATTTATTCATCCGTGGAACAATAAATATTGTATGGATGTCGTCAGATTACAACACATGAGCACACATTTACATTTACAATTAAACAGGTTTCTCATATTTTGTGTAGTTTTTATAACTAGTCATACACATATTTATAATTACATAATATTTTGGTGATAATGTCATATGTTGCTAATAAACTACATCTATGTTAAATATTCTTTTACAGTATAACAACTTTTACTTACTAAAAAGGTTTTAAGCTCTTGTCTGAAAGTGAGGGGCTCATTTATTTCTTTAATTTCTTGTGGTAATTTGTTGTACAGTTTTATCCCATTGTAAAATATACTTTTTTCCGTCTTTGCCTTGTTCTTTCTATCTAGATGGAGGTGGTGACAAGCTCTTGTTTCATGGTCATGTATTAGGCTGTTTGTGTTATACATGTTGAGATTTTTCTTAATGAACATTATGTTCTGAAAGATATACTCACAAGAAACAGTTGGAATTCCTAGCTTTCTAAATAATTCTAGACAGTGGGCCCTGTTGTTGCTATTTGTTATTATCCTTATGGCTCTTTTTTGTACTTTGAACACAGTTTGTATGTTACTGGCACTTGTTCCAAAAAACATGATCCCATAGCTGAGGACTGAGTGTAGATATCCGTAATATGTTATTTTCAGACAGGTATTATTGCATACCGGTGCAAGGATTCTAAGAGCATAGCATGCTGTGGATAGTTTCTTTGCCAACATGTTGACATGGTTTGTCCATTTCAGTTGGCTGTCTACATTCATCCCTAAGAATTTGGTACTTGCTACACATTCTAGTTCATTATTATTAACTTTTATTCTAGTGGCATTGTGTTTTTTGTTCAATTGGAAGTTAATATAGTTAGTTTTCTTTACATTTAGGGTTACTTTATTTTTTAATGACCAGTTGTCGACATCATTAGCCTCGTTTGCTCTTTCTGACAGTTGTGTTGGATTTTCACCTGTTATTACTATGTTGCTGTCATCAGCAAAAAGTATTTTTTCGCCATGTCTGATACTTTGTGGGAAGTCGTTAATGTATATAAGAAACAATATTGGGCCTAATACACTTCCCTGTGGGACGCCTATATTCATATACATTTTCCACATCTCCGTTTTTAAGGATAGGTATAACTTTTGCTTGTTTTAGGTACTCCGGAAAGTATCCAGATTCGAAAGATTCATTAATTATGTCTGTTAATGGGCCCTTTATGGAGTCTATACAATCTTTAATTACGCAGACTGGGATTTCATCAAGTCCTACTGAAGTTTTATTTTTTAGTTGGTGTACTACTAGTGCCACTTTCCTTTCTGTAGTTGGCAAGAGCACCATTGAGTTTGTTGGCTGGTTCTGAGTAGGTAAATCATACGTATCTGGAAATTTCTGCTGTAATTTTTTTGCAGTTCTACTGAAATATGAGTTTACAAAATCAGCTAATTTTTTAGGGTTACCTACTGGTACATCTTTGTTTTTAATATGTGAATTGAGGTCCTTTTTAGCAGTTAGATGTTTCCTGTTTGATGATGTTCCAGGCTGCTTTGCTCTTGTTTTCAGCTTCAAGTAATATTTTGTTGTTTGAAAGTTTTTTTGCGGCTAGCAACACCTTTCTGTAAATTTTCCTGTACTTTTTGTAGGATTGCAGAACTTCTGGGTTAGATTGATTATTTTTTATGGAGTTGAGGTATCTAAGAGTTTCTGAGGATTTTTTTATACTTGTAGTCACCCACTGATTTCTCTTTGTAGTTTTAATTTGATAAAGAGTTTAGGGAAACATCTCTTCAAATCCGAGTTTAAAAATTGACGTGAACTTGATAAATTTCTGATTTGCGTTGGTTTCTGCATAGACTTCCCTCGAATCTTCATATTCTAGCTGGGATTTAAACTGATGCAGGGCTGATTTGGAAAACATTCTTTTGTATGTACAAAGTTTAGGAGGAGTTTCTACATGAATGTTAGTTTTTAAGATCTGGCAGAGGAGGTCTGCTAGGCCCAGATTTTGGACAACAATATGACATTTTTTACTATCAATATCTGTAGCTACATGATCTATAGATGAGGAGGATTCTTTCGTTATTCTAGTTGGACAATTAACAAGGGAGGATATTCCTTAACAGCTTAGAATATTCACATATATGTTGCTAGCCTTATCAGGCTTCATCATATTAATGTTTAAGTCACCACAGATAATTACATTTGCTTTTGGTCCAGAAACCTTGTCTAAGCTTTGATTCAGTTTTGAGAAGAATATATCAATGTTTCCACTGGGAGAGCGGTACACACAAAATATGACTAATTGTTTTGCTATGCCAGGTCCTATTATTTCAACAGCGGAAAGTTCGAAATGTTTGTCCTCACCTAGATCTAAAAGATCATATCTTACTTTAAATTACATACCTTTTTTTACATAGATACATGAACCTCCACCATTCATTGAGATTCTGCTATAGTAACATGCAAGGTCAAATGAGGCTAATGCAATGTGTTCAATTTGCTTCCCTTTGCACCAGTGTTCAGTGATACACAAAATTTGGCTATCAAATTTTTCCAATTCTACTTCTAGCTGTTGTGCTTTGTTCTTTATGGCTTGAATGTTTTGGTGAAACACTGTTAGGCATTTGTTTTCACTTATCTTGGTGGCGCCTTTCCCTTTAGACCTGATGCTAAAAAATCCTTTAGATGAGCTGGTGGCATGGTTATTCTTCTGTTGATGACAGTGGAGGTGAGTCTGTTGCCGGTTTGACTTGTAAGTTGGTGTATCTGAAGGTATCTGCCTTATGTTAGTCTTGTAACTGAGGCCGGGTACCAAAAATCCTGCAGAGTTGAAAGTTTCCTGGTTCTTGTGCTTCTTCTGTTTGCTTCTGTTACTGCTGATGATGGTGAAGCTGGTGAAAAGTCTTTCACTGTTGAAGACTGAGGAGCGGCCAATACTGATGAAAGGTCATTGGCTGTTGGCACATCAGTAGAATTTTTCTATTATATTAATAGGATTTTTGATATTCTGAACTCCAGAAATCCATTAGGTAAAGGGTATAAGAGCCCCTCGAGACTTGACAACAAATCTTATTGGCTTGGTATTTTCAGAGACACTGAAAATTATATCAAAAGCTTAAAAATCATTGGTGTTCCATTGCTGCTCCATGCAAGAAATACTTTTGCTTTTGGGATAATTTTCAATATCCAATCAGTCAGGTACATAGCTCTGGCAATTATGCTTCGTGTTGAATCTCCTCTGAAGTATTTGCTAACTTATAAACTGTCACAAAACCACATAGAGCTTTTTTTTTCAGCATTCAGTCCAGAGGTGGTTGGAACAACATTGCAAATGCATACCAGTTCAAATGTGCCATGAGAAAGTTGCTCTTGAGTAACAGTGTCACTGCAATGAATGGGTATTGCTCAAATTTTAATGTGTGTTGTTTGGCACCTGTTTATGATTTTCATGCAAGAAAGCATGTAGTTCAAAATGGTTGAAATGGCTCTGAGCACTATGGGACTTAACATCTATGGTCATCAGTCTCCTGAACTTAGAACTACTTAAACCTAACTAACCTAAGGACATCACACAACACCCAGTCATCACGAGGCAGAGAAAATCCCTGACCCTGCCGGGAATCGAACCCGGCAAACCTGGGCACGGGAAGCGAGAATGCTACCTCACGACCACGAGCTGTGGACAAAGCATGCAGTAGAAAGTGATGAAAGTGCTGCAGAAAATGAAGTAGAGAAGTGGTGTGCAATTCTTGATGATAAGTTCTCATTTTTCAAGCAAAACATACTGTATTATATTGCAGGGTATGTGTCATTGCGCCTTTCAAGGCAGATCACATGCAAAGACTGTCTTCACATACTGAAGCAATCAGTAGTTAAATCTGCATTAGAATGTATTTATCTCTAGGCTTTTCCCAATATGGCCAATAAAAATGCATTTGTAAATTTTGTTAACTGGGGAAAACTGGTTAAAAGAAGTGACTGTGTGTACTCTGTTGTAGAATACTCAGAAACTGTTTCAGATGTTTGTGATTGCTGGGGATATGCGACAGAAATATATACAGGCCAAGATTTTGCATTGTGTTAAAATTAAATTTGTAGATTACCCATCTCCTGCTCCTGCTCTTGGTCATGATTACCATTATGAAATTGGGATTGAGGACTTACATCAGACTCAACTTGTTTGTAAGATTGCCCTGTACTCCTGTACACACTTAAAAACATATGGAAAAAAAGCCTGCTGAGAAAATTTTAAACAACAAATCAAGTATAAGGCAGAAGTTAAATAAACTCATATTGTTTAATCATGTATAGTGCTCAAATTGGAAAAGATTATGTATTGGTACATTTCATGCAGATGGGTGTGACATTTTGAAAGATTTTTTAAAACTATTTTGTCCATAGATTTGTTGTTGTATAACGATGAACTTCAAAGGATGAATCACATTGAAGTAAAATTAACTCTTTACATCCTGTGTAGATACTGTAACAAAATTATAATTGTTTATTATATAAGCTTATTTTAAGATGTTTGGTGTTACAAAACATGTACTTGCATTAAAAACAGGTGATTTGTGTGAAATTAATGAAAAAAAAAGTTCTGAGACTTATTTCACAGATAGCTTTCAGTGTGAGAAAATATTTCCCTCAATAACTATGTTAACTTGAATTTTTCACTTTCAGAAAACAGTTTAATCACAGAATGGGTGTGATCTAATGGAGTATGCAGTGGCCCTATGTTTCAAACAGTAATGTTTGTGGATACTCTGCAACATAAGAGCAATAAAATTGTTACTCTCTTAATTCTTGTTTTAATACTTCCTAGAATGAACACATTATTCCAATTGATCGTAAGCATTCTTATTACTTTAGAACCATTCTAGAATAAGGGGGCCTCATTCAGGCAAAACCTAATTTTCTGAATTTTGTCTTTATTTTGCTAGGTCTTTCTATCATATTTTCCTGTGTTGAGGGAGGGGGAGGGGAAGAGAATGCAAATAA